>NC_143049.1:3990000-4290000 GCF_057628025.1 Oncorhynchus mykiss
GTGGAATAGAGTTCCTGGAATCAAACCCAGGTTGTCTCGTTACAGTATCGGTACACACCTTAAAGCTAGAATACTTGATGTGGAATAGAGTTCCTGGAATCAAACCCAGGTCGTCTCGTTACAGTATCGGTACACACCTTAAAGCTAGAATACTTGATGTGGAATAGAGTTCCTGGAATCAAACCCAGGTCGTCTCGTTATAGTATCGGTACACACCTTAAAGCTAGAATACTTGACGTGGAATAGAGTTCCTGGAATCAAACCCAGGTCGTCTCGTTATAGTATCGGTACACACCTTAAAGCTAGAATCCTTAGTTGCTACATCTATTTTTGGACTAATAAATCAATTATACTGTATATACCTGTTGATTCTTGAATATAACTCATAAATGCCTCATGAGCTTTGTTCAACTATCACGCACCATCAGAACCTAAAATATATGCTTGTTTTACTCCAATGTTTGTGAAAAATGTAAATGTAAACAAACACTGTTTAGCCTCAAAACATGGTTAATGTTGATATCATGGATGGTTAGTCCTTGCATCCATAACCCTGTCTATGTATTTGAGAGTGGTGACATTTCTCCAGGCCCCTCCCTCAGCTTTTAACTGAAACGGAAGCAGGGTGGCCACTTTGTTATCCTTTCAATTTAGGACTCTGGCTTTAAAGGACAATGTTAGCTCACTGAGCTAAAGGCTAGCCATCTGTCACAAGACCACACAACTACAAGGTTGTACACACACACACACACACACACACACACACACACACACGGCCACGTGGCAATCAGACAACCAACCCTAGCAATGTGACTGCACTAAAACAGAGTACCATGTTCCTTCTCTCCTGGTGAGGATATCAGAGATAGTGGTCTCCTGTATTCATATAGTGTCACTAAAGCACTTCACTCTAACCAGTCAATGTGAAGCACCATTCAGCAGGTACTTTACACTGGGACGTTATGACAATCCCAGCCCTACACACACACACACACACACACACACACACACACACACACACACACACACACACGCACACAAAAGCACTTGATCCTGACTTACTAGAGGATTGTTGTTATGTGAGAAAAACATTTTGAAATGGAAAAGGTGGCACCTGAACTAGTCCAATAACCGTGCTGATTTGTGTTCTCTTTATAATGTATAAGTACTATCTATCTAGATGTAATGTATATTAAAATATGCTATTACTTTATCCTTGTTATGTAACTAGTGTAAAATAATATATACAATAATAGTGACATGTACAGTTTGTAAAATGCTTGTGGAATGTAGATGTAACAACAAAAGAAAACCCTGTAAAAACAATGTTTATTTCTGCCCTCCGAAGAGGGATGCCCCTCCCCTAATAAATAAAAAGCTACAGTGATGAAACTCACTCAGTACATTCCTATTAGGAAAAGACAAGAGCGAGTGTTATTTTTTTTGTTGTGACTTTAGGGGGAAGTTTGTTCCACAATTTGGGCATGCCAGTAGCCACACGTCAGTACACAGCCCAGAGGGGTGTAGGATTATGCACATTACAGCATATCACAACAAAGTCTAACAGCAGGTGATGCCATATCCTCCCCCTCCTCCGTTCCCCCCACCCCCCAAACACACACACCACTCCACCCCCACCACCTGACCGTGTGGAACGTTTGTTGGCATATCATTGTCTTGGGCCGTCCTGAGTAAATGATACCCTCATGGTGTACAGGAAGCTGACATCTATTGTATTATATAGTTGAATATGAAACACAGGATCAGGGTCATCACTTACCAGCTGATGGACGTCCGTCCTGCCTGAGTTAACAGCAGGGGGCTGTTTCCAGAGAAATCTAGAACATGCATGCATACGTACACACACAGACACACACACACACACACTGTTTTTATCAGAGACCTGAGTCATTGGCCTGCCTGTTCAGACCGCATGCAAATTAAGGGAGTATGAAACTGGAAGAACAGATGGGAGATTGTCACTCTCTCCTCTTTCAGACAACCTTCCTCTGGACTCAGTCACTCACAGGGCCTGTTTCCACCTGCCCAGATTAGAATGGTCCAGTCAGAATAATAAACCTGTATTTGATCGCTTCCTCTCTCGCTTCCTCACTCACCTCCTCTCTCACACTCCCTCTGACGTGCCTCAGCTCTCCCTACTCTCTCACCTTCCCTCGTTCCACTTTTTCATTCCTTCTCTCACCTCCTCTCTCGGCTTCTTTCCTCCTTCACATTTATTTACTACCTCTCTCACCCCTCTACTCTTCTTAAATGCCTCTGAGTCGTGTGTGTGTCTGTGTGTGTTTGTTTCTTCCCTTGTGTACTTGTGTATGTGGTGTGTCATTTAAGCAGGGTTAGTGAAGGTGCTTTCTCTGCTCCTCTCCACATCATGCCTCCCTGTCTGTCTCTTTCTTTTTGTTTTCTCTCTCGCCTCTAGCTCTACCATCACTCTGCAGCACCACAGCTGTCACAATTCAACCCAAATGTGTGTGTGTGTGTGTGTGTGTGTACTTGTGAGAGCTTGGTAATGAGTGTGTATATTCCTGTGTGTGTATGCTGTGTGTTTGTGTTATTGTGTGCATACATGGGGGCGGAAGTGTGTGTGGGTGGCTGTATAGAATGTGCTTTGATCATGGTGGAGCAAACACCCCTCATTAAGAGTGGGGGGGGGGGGGGGTGAGAGAGAAAGCGAGGGAGTGAAAGATGGAGGGAGACAGGTGGACATTGTCAAAGAGGGGAGAGAATCACCAGAAATGGTAAAGAGAGAAAGGGAGAAGAGATGTCAAGAGACGGAGAGGGGGGATGTCAAGGGCGGTTGAGGAAAACACGTAAAGGATGATAGAGAGAAGAGCAAAGCCTAAGATGGAGATGGGAAGAGAGGGAAAGGATAGATGGAAGAGCATATGTGCAATAGCAAAGATACCTATTCCTGAAAGAGAATAGGTATCTTTACTCTCTCACTGAGTCCCTATGCACATCACAGGGACTCCGTGAGAGACCCCCAAAGAAGACTCTCATACCATACTGACACTCACTCAGTATGGATTGAGGGAGAGACAGAGAGATGGAGGGAGAGAGAAAGAGAGAGAGAGAGAGCGTGGGAGAGTTAGAGGGCAAAGAGTGATACTGTGTGACAAAGAGGAGGCTGCAGACAGGGAAAAAGAGAGAGACTGAGAGAGAGAGAGAGAGAGCGAGTGGGAGACAGAAACCAAGACTGACAGAAAGCTAATGAGCAGTGAGCCAGTGTGATATGGAGGGGAGGAAGGTAGCAAGGGAGAGAGGGAGGGAGAGAGGGAGCACAGCACACTTTCATCTAGAGTCTGCTTTGAGAATGTTTCATCATAAAAGCAAAAATAATCTTAAAAGGAAAAAAGGGGAAACTCTCTTGGAAATTCACAAAATGGCATCAGCAAGAGAGCGGGCAAAACAGAATAGACTATACCAGCGAAGGAAAAAAAGACGGAGGGATCCAGAGAAATAAATGGGAGAAAGAGATGGGGATATAGAAAAAGCTATGCTGTCCCAATAGTCTTAACAAGCTTCAGCTCCTCATCTCCCTCTCTTCATGACCACTGGTCAAACAACATGGTTAAAATATACACTATATATACAAAAGTATGTGGACACCCCTTCAAATTAGTGGATTTGGATATTTCAGCCACACCCATTGCTGACACGTGTATAAAATCGAGCACACAGCTATGCAATCTCCATAGACAAACATTGGCAGTAGAATGGCCTTACTGAAAAGATCAATGACTTTCAACGTGGCACCATCATAGGACGCAAAGGATTTACTGCAGAAACCGGACCGGGTCCAAATCCCCGTCATTCACATGAAGAATACAGGGGACGCAGGTCAAGGTGCCTTGTGAGAATTCGTTGGCGAGTGGGTAACAAGCTTCTACCATCTGTCCTATTGGACAATGTGCAATCATTGGAGAATAAACTGGATGAGCTCCATTCAAGACTATCCTACTAACGGGACATTAAAAACTGTAATATCTTATCTTTCACCGAGTCGTGGCTGAACTACGGATAACATACATCTGGCTGGGTTTTCCGTTCATCGGCAAGATATAACAGCTGCCTCCGGTAAGACAAGGGGTGGCGGTCTGTGTCTATTTGTCAATAACAACTGGTGCGTGAAATCTCTGAGGTAGAGAATCTCATGACAAGCTGCAAACCACACTATTTACCAAGAGAGTTTTTATCTATATTTATCGTAGCTGCCCATTTACCACCACAAACCGATGCTGGCACTAAGACCGCATTCAACGAGCTGTATAAGGAGCAAACAAGAAAATGCTCATCTAAAGGCGGCCCTAGTGGCCGGGGACTTTAATGCAAGGAAACTTAAATCCGTTTTACCTAATTTCTTCCAGCATGTTACATGTGCAACCAGAGGGAAAAAAACTCCAGACCACCTTTACTCCACACACAGAGATACGCACAAAGCTCTCCCTCGCCCTCCATTTGGCAAATCTGACCATAATTCTATCCTCCTGATTCCTGATTACAAGCAAAAACTAAAGCAGGAAATACCAGTGACACACTCAATACGGAAGTGGTCAGATGACGCAGATGCTACGCTACAGTACTGTTTTGCTAGCACAGACTGGAATATGTTCTGGGATTCATCCAATGGCATTGAGGAGTATACCACCTCAGTCACCGGCTTCATCAATAAGTGCATCGACGACGTCATTCCCACAGTGACCGTACGTACATACCCCAACCAGAAGCCATGGATTACAGGAAAGATCCGCACTGAGATAAAGGGTAGAGCTGCGACTTTAAAGGACTCATATAATAAATCCCGCTATGCCCTCCGACGAACCATCAAACAGGTAAAGCGTTGATACAGGACAAAGATTGAATCCTACTACACCGGCTCCGACGATCGCAAACTAATATGGACTACAAAGGGAAGCCCAGCCGCAAGCTGCCCAGTGACACGAGCCTACCAGACGAGCTAAATGACTTCTATGCGCGCTTGCCTCGATGAGAGTGTTGTGGAAATTCTACACAGGGACAATCAAAGTCAATCTTAAATGAATCGATGTTTTATTAACAGTTAAATGAAGAGGTTCCAACAAACTTGATGCACCATAGTGCACATCTGTCAGGAGCTCCCTTGGGGAGGTCCCATTAATTCTCTTATATACTTACACCGACAAGTTATGTTTGCATTATTTAGCTTATTAAGTATTCATAATTAATTAATAATTAACATTTTGATTAATGCATGTGACAACAAATACCTCACAAGGCTTCTTCTCTCCAAGCTGAAACCTTGGAGAGAAGATGTCCCTTTGTTCTCAAAACAACATTCTGGGCATACTGCCATATTGCAGATACTGATAGTCAGGATTGGTTCAATCAGTCACTTGCATGTACACAGAAATAGGTTACTTGAAAAGACATATCACATTTACATAAGTATTCAGACCTTTACTCAGTACTTTGTCGAAGCACCTTCGGCAGCGATTACAGCCTCAAGTCTTCTTGTGTATGACATTACTTGGCGCACCCTAATTTGGGAAGTTTCTTCTCTGCAGATCCTCTCAAGCTCTGTCATGTTGGATGGGGAGTGCCGGTGCACAGCTATTTTTAAGTCTCGCCAGAGATGTTCGATCAGGTTCAAGTCCGGACTCTGGCTGGGCCACTCAAGGACATTCAGAGACCTGTCCCAAAGTCACTCCTGCTTTGTCTTGGCTGTGTGCTTCAGGTTATTGTCCTGTTGGAAGGTGAACTTTCACCCCAGTCTGAGGTCCTGAGCGCTCTGGAGCAGGTTTACATCAAAGATCTCTCCGTGCTTTGCTCCGTTCATCTTTCCCTTGATCTTGACTAGTCTCCTAGTCCCTGCCGCTGAAAAACATCCCCAAAGCATGATGCTGCCACCTCCATGCTACAACGTCGGGATTGTGTCAGATTTCCTCCAGACGTGACGCTTTGCATTCAGGTCAAAGAGTTCAACCTTGGTTTTTATCAGACCAGAGAATCTTGTTGCTCATGTCCCAAGAGTCCTTTAGGAGCTTTTTGGCCAACTCCAACTGGGCTGTCATGTCCTTTTTCCTGAGGAGTGGCTTCTGTCTGGCCAGTCTACCATAAAGGCCTGAACAGTGGAGTGCTGCAGAGAGGGTTGTCCTTCTGGAAGGTTCTCCCATCTCCACAGAGGAACTCTGGAGCTCTGTCAGAGTGACCATCAGGTTCTTGGTCACCTCCTTGACCAAGGCCCTTCTCCTTTGATTTCTCAGGCTTTGAGTCTCGCTGGCTCCAAACTTCTTCCATTTAAAGAATGATGGAGGCCACTGTTTTCTTGGGGACCTTTAATGATGCAGACATTTTTTTGGTACCCTTCCACAGATTTGTGCCTTGACACAATCCTGTCTTGGTGCTCTATGGACAATTCCTTCAAACTCATAGCTTGGTTTTTGATCTGACATTCACTGTTCTTTATATATATATATATATATATATATTAATTTAACCTTCATTTAACTAGGCAAGTCAGTTAAGAACAAATTCTTATTTACAGTGACGGCCTACCGGGAAACAGTGGGATAGCTGCCTTGTTCAGGTGCAGAACGACAGATGTTTACCTTGTCAGTGAGGGGAGTCGATCCAGCAACCTTTCGGTTACTGAACCAACACTCTAACCACTAGGCTACTGTTATCTGTGGGACCTTATATATACAGGTGTGTGCATTTCCAAATCATGTCCAATCAATTGAATTTACCATAGGTGGACTCCGATCAAGTTGTAGAAACATCTCAAGGATGATCAATGGAAACAGGATGCACCTGAGCTCAATTTCGAATATCATAGCAAAGAGTCTGAATACTTATCTAAATAAGGTATTTCAGTTTTTTATTTTTAATACATTTGCAAAAAATTCAAAAAACCTGTTTTCATTATGGAGTATTGTTTGTAGATTGATTTTGTTTTCTCCATTTCAGAATAAGGCTGTAGAGTAACAAAATGTTGAAAAAGGGAAGGGGTCTGAATACTTTCCAAATGCCCTGTATATTGTGCAAGTAAAAAGACCTTAGGCCTATGATATGAATTATATGGAGGATGGACTGTTCTTGTGTGTTAATGAAGTAGGAGGTGAATGTGTGTTTTTATTCCCTTGAGACATATAAAAATAGGGAAATAAGTTCTGGTGGTCTGGCTGAACTTTGATATAGAAGATCTTAATAAAGACAATCAAAAATGAATTTGTTCATTTGTTAGGCTATTGTCACGACTTCCGCCGAAGTCGGTCCCTCTCCTTGTTCGGGCGGTGCTCGGCGGTCACCGACCTTCTAGCCATCACTGATCCATTTTTCATTTTCCAATGGTTTTGTCTTGTCTTCCATCACACCTGGTTCCAATCCCATTAATTACTTGTTGTGTATTTAACCCTCTGTTTCCCCTCATGTCCTTGTCGGAGATTGTTTGATTTTATGTGATTGTTCTAGTATGTGTTGGTGTGCAGGTTTTGTACCCACTTTTGTTATTTTGGTTTTTGGAGTTTTGTCAGCACTTATTAAGCGACTCTGTTTGTACCAAGTTCGTTCTCCTGCGCCTGACTTCCCTGCCACCAACACGCACCAACTACAGCTATTGGTTAAAGCTGCAACACAATGTTGATTATTGAATTATCATTGATCTACTGTAGTTCAGTCTTATCAATCACTTAAACACATTTAATAAGGGTCTCTTACCTAGCTTGATGACTGTGGACTGTGTTCTACATAGAGACAGCTAGAAGGGCCATGGGTCATATTGGATTGTGTAGAAATTCAGGAAATTAGTTTTAGATGCCCCCAGAAATGTGAGGACCCTCAACCCCCCGCCAAGTTATGTCCCCCCCACTTATAAAACAAAAGTTGCGCCCCTGTGTATAGGTATGGTATTGAGTCCTCTACTGTCTTTGTGTTTGTCAGCTTACCGTCTGCCAGAACTAAATGCACAGAAAGAGAGAGGGGGGATGGGGGGGGGGGGGGGGGGGTAGTAAGACATGGAATTAATCTAAACTTGAACATTGGTTAAGTTGGTTAAGTACACAATGCCTACAGACTCAATGTTACACACTCACACTCACACATACTGTATACATACACGTACTCACTGAATACACTTACCCAAACATTTTACTCTCCTATCCTCACTCACTCTTTCTCTCTCTCTCTGTCTCATTCTCTCTCACACAGACACAGCAGAGAGAGGCCACGGCGTGCTGAGGTGTGAAATGTATTTCACAGCCTGACACGCTCCATGAATCACTCTCGCCGTTGCTATGGCAACCCTTTATGGGACATCGGCTCCGAGTAACACTTTTAATCGCTAACCTTTTGTCCGCTTTGAAGTGCTCCACGGCAGGGACATTGTCTTAAGTCCACTTGAAAGGGCCCTAAAATAAAGGAGTCTTTAGTTTTAACTCAGTATTGCAACCTTCCGTGAAAATTGGTATCATACAGTCTGAAGTTGTTCTTTTGGGAATGATGTCTGCAGACCAGACCATTTCAAACATGTATCACCTTTATCCTCCTCGGCAAGCAGAAGGAAACACAGAAAAAAACAAGGATGTGAAATTCAGACTAGCCATCCACTGTCTTTTTGTATACTGTCTGTCTGGGTTGACTGCATATGTCATTGTCACTGTGTGTGTGTGTGTGTGTGTGTGTGTGTGTGTGTGTGTGTGTGTGTGTGTGTGTGCGCACTTGTGGTGTGTGGACATGTGTTTATGCGTGCATGTGTGTGTGAGTGTATGTGCTTTCATGTTGTCTGTGTGTATGTACAGAATGTTTCTGTATCTGCGGCTTATGGGTGTACGCATGTGTGTGTACGTATGCGTGTGTTAATGTGGCTTATGTGTATGCCTTGTGTTGGTACCTAAGCCAAGCATTGTGCTAGTTAATGAACAGATCAGAGCTACAGGGTCCTGATGGACCCCTTACGTAACACTGTCACTAATGCAACACTCCAACCTCTAGACAGAACAACCTGCACCTTCACTACCACTAACACTGTCACACACACCCCCCCTCCCCCTCTCTCTCTCTGGCTCTCTCTCTGCCGCTGTTGATCAACGGAGGGGAGAGGGAGGTCATAGGCAGAATGAAAGAGAGAATAGGTAATCAGAGAAATTGGATGCTGGGAGGAAGAGAAGGAGATGAGGAACACTGACTCTATAGAGAGACGTTATTACACAATAGTGTTACATGACCTACCCCGCTTGGAGTGTCTGGTGTGATGATGTCATACTGAACCAGTGAACCATCAAGGGACTGATTTACACCCGGGCCGGTCACCCGTGATACAAGTCTGTATCCGACATCCATCCATGTCTAAGGACGTCAGGACATGCCGTGGAAACCCGCTGCTAAGGGAAAAGGTCAGCTGTTACCTTCAAGTAGGTTTCCGTTTTTGCTAGGGTGTTGTGGATGAGGATGGTGGACAGGTGTAAGCATCTGGTTCTGGTTCCTAAGGTTGCCTAGAAAGTTGTTTTTTATATTTTTGTTTTAAGTCTATCTCAAACCTTAACCCTTACCTTAACCATTCTGAGTCAATGTTTGGGATAGTTTTAAAACAAAAAATCTCAAAAACAACTTTCTATTGCTGGATTTGAAGATGCAACCTCTGGCACCGGAGGCAGGTGCTTATGAAGGTACCAGCTCTGACTGTTGCACCTGGTGGACGGTTTTCAACGTCATCTCTTGGATGCGCGTAAGCATTTGCCTCTAGTGCCAAAGCTTGCATGTTCGAATCTAGCGATAGAAAGTTGTTTTGGCAGCAGACATATGCTTACGCACATCTGCCATCCCTGTCCACAAAAGCCTAGCAGAAGCCTACTTGAAGGAAACAGTGCTCACTGTTGCCCCTAGTGGCCGGTTTCTATGTCATCTGCTGATTTCCTCAGACATGGATGGACGTCCAAAACTGACGTGTATCATGGGTGAAATGGCTATGTTATGTATGTGTGTGTGTGTGTGTGTGTGTGTGTGTGTGCGTGTGTGTGTGTGTGTGTGTTTGTGTGTGTATTACTATCCTCGTGAGTCCCGGAAAACCCCACAAGTCCCCACGAGAATAGTAGAAATTCTCCCTCATGGGGACATTTCCCACTTCCCATGAGGACAAATACGTTTTGAAGCTTAAGGGTTAGGCTTAGGGTTACAATTAGGTTAGGGTTACATTTAGGGTTAGGGTTACAATTAGGTTAGGGTTACATTTAGGTTAGGGTTACAATTAGGTTAGGGTTACAATTAGGTTAGGGTTACAATTAGGGTTAGGGTTACAATTAGGTTAGGGGTTACATTTAGGGTTAGGGTTACAATTAGGTTAGGGTTACAATTAGGTTAGGGTTACAATTAGGCTTAGGGTTACAATTAGGTTAGGGGTTACAATTAGGTTAGGGGTTAAGGTTAAGGTTAGGTTAGGGTTACAATTAGGTTAGGGTTACAATAAGGTTAGGGTTACAATTAGGGTGAGGGTTACAATAAGGTTAGGGTTACAATTAGGGTTAGGGTTACAATTGGGTTAGGGTTACAATTAGGCTTAGGGTTACAATTAGGTTAGGGTTACAATTAGGGTTAGGGTTACAATTAGGCTTAGGGTTACAATTAGGTTAGGGTTACAATTAGGTTAGGGTTACAATTAGGTTAGGGTTGCAAATAGGCTTAGGGTTACAATTAGGTCAGGGTTACAATTAGGGTTAGGGTTACAATTAGGTTTGGGTTACAATTAGGTTAGGGTTACAATTAGGTTAGGGGTTAAGGTTAAGGTTAGGTTAGGGTTACAATTAGGTTAGGGTTACAATTAGGGTGAGGGTTGCAATTAGGGTTAGGGTTACAATTAGGTTAGGGGTTAAGGTTAAGGTTAGGTTAGGGCTACAATTAGGCTTAGGGGCACAATTAGGGTTATGGTTACACCTAGGGTTAGGGTTACAATTAGGTTAGGGTTACAATTAGGTTAGGGGTTAATGTTAAGGTTAGGTTTAGGGTTACAATTAGGGTTAGGGGTTAAGGTTAAGGTTAGTTTAGGGTTGCAATTAGGTTTGGGTTACAATTAGGTTAGGGTTACATTTAGGGTTAGGGTTACAATTAGGTTTATGGTTACACCTAGGGTTAGGGTTACAATTAGGTTAGGGTTACAATTAGTTTCGGGTTACAATTAGGTTTAGGGTTACAATTAGGTTAGGGTTACAATTAGGTTAGGGTTACAATTAGGCTTAGGGTTACAATTAGGTCAGGGTTACAATTAGGTTAGGGTTACAATTAGGGTTAGGGTTACAATTAGGTTAGGGTTACAATTAGGTTAGGGTCACAAATAGGTTAGGGTTTACAATTAGGGTTATGGTTACACCTAGGGTTAGGGTTACAATTAGTTTAGGATTACAATTAGGTTAGGGTTACAATTAGGTTAGGGGTTAATGTTAAGGTTAGGTTTATGGTTACAATTTGGGTTAGGGGTTAAGGTTAAGGTTAGGTTAGGGTTACAATTATGTTCGGGTTACAATTAGGTTAGGGTTACAATTAGGTTAGAGTTACAATTAGGGTTAGGGTTACAATTAGGTTAGGGTTACAATTAGGTTAGGGGTTACAATTAGGTTAGGGGTTAAGGTTAAGGTTAGGTTAGGGTTACAGTTAGGTTAGGGTTACAATTAGGGTGAGGGTTACAATTAGGGTGAGGGTTACAATTAGGTTAGGGTTACATTTAGGTTAGGGTTACAATTAGGTTAGGGGTTAAGGTTAAGTTTAGGTTAGGGTTACAATTAGGTTAGGGTTACAATAAGGTTAGGGTTACAATTAGGGTGAGGGTTACAATTAGGTTAGGGTTACAATTAGGGTTAGGGTTACAATTGGGTTAGGGTTACAATTACGCTTAGGGTTACAATTAGGTTAGGGTTACAATTAGGGTTAGGGTTACAATTAGTCTTAGGGTTACAATTAGGTTAGGGTTACAATTAGGTTAGGGTTACAAATAGGCTTAGGGTTACAATTAGGTCAGGGTTCCAATTAGGGTTAGGGTTACAATTAGGTTAGGGTTACAATTAGGTTAGGGTTACAATTAGGTTAGGGGTTAAGGTTAAGGTTAGGTTAGGGTTACAATTAGGTTAGGGTTACAATTAGGGTGAGGGTTGCAATTAGGGTTAGGGTTACAATTAGGTTAGGGGTTAAGGTTAAGGTTAGGTTAGGGCTACAATTGGCTTAGGGTCACAATTAGGGTTATGGTTACAATTAGGTTAGGGTTACAATTAGGTTAGGGGTTAATGTTAAGGTTAGGTTTAGGGTTACAATTAGGGTTAGGGGTTAAGGTTAAGGTTAGGTTAGGGTTGCAATTAGGTTTGGGTTACAATTAGGTTAGGGTTACATTTAGGGTTAGGGTTACAATTAGGTTTGTGGTTACACCTAGGGTTAGGGTTACAATTAGGTTAGGGTTACAATTAGGTTAGGGTTACAATTAGGCTTAGGGTTACAATTAGGTCAGGGTTACAATTAGGTTAGGGTTACAATTAGGGTTAGGGTTACAATTAGGTTAGGGTTACAATTAGGTTAGGGTCACAATTAGGTTAGGGTTTACAATTAGGGTTATGGTTACACCTAGGGTTAGGGTTACAATTAGTTTAGGATTACAATTAGGTTAGGGTTACAATTAGGTTAGGGGTTAATGTTAAGGTTAGGTTTAGGGTTAGAATTTGGGTTAGGGTTACAATTAGGTTAGGGTTACAATTAGGTTAGGGGTTACAATTAGGTTAGGGGTTAAGGTTAAGGTTAGGTTAGGGTTACAATTAGGGTGAGGGTTACAATTAGGGTGAGGGTTACAATTAGGGTTAGGGTTACAATTAGGTTAGGGTTACAATTAGGCTTAGGGTTACAATTAGGTTAGGGTTACAATTAGGTTAGGGTTACAATTAGGCTTAGGGTTACAATTAGGTTAGGGTTACAATTAGGTTTGGGTTACAATTAGGTTAGGGTTACATTTAGGGTTAGGGTTACAATTATGTTGTTGTTACAATTAGGTTAGGGGTTAAGGTTAAGGTTAGGTTAGGGTTACAATTAGGCTTAGGGTCACAATTAGGGTTATGGTTACACCTAGGGTTAGGGTTACAATTAGGTTACGGTTACAATTAGGTTAGGGTTACAATTAGGTTAGGGGTTAATGTTAAGGTTAGGTTTAGGGTTACAATTAGGGTTAGGGGTTATGGTTAAGGTTAGGTTAGGGTTACAATTCGGTTCGGGTTACAATTAGGTTAGGGTTACAATTAGGTTAGGGTTACAATTAGGTTAGGGTTACAATTAGGCTTAGGGTTACAATTAGGTCAGGGTTACAATTAGGTTAGGGTTACAATTAGGGTTAGGGTTACAATTAGGTTAGGGTTACAATTAGGTTAGGGTTACAATTAGGCTTAGGGTTACACTTAGGTCAGGGTTACAATTAGGTTAGGGTTACAATTAGGGTTAGGGTTACAATAAGGCTTAGGGTTACAATTAGGTTAGGGGTTAAGATTAGGTTAGGGTTACAATTAGGTTAGGGGTTAAGATTAGGTTTAGGGTTACAATTAAGTTAGGGTTTAAGGTTAAGGTTAGGTTTGGGGGTTAAGGGTTAAGGTCAAGGTTAGAGTTAGGGTTGGGGGTTAGGGAAAATATGAATTTGAATGGAAATAAATGTTATGTCCCCACAATGATAGTAAAACATTTGGTATGTGAGCTTCCTCTGCCTCTGTGTTGTTCTCTCTACAGTATTTTCTTCTGCCTCTGTGTTCCTCTGCCTGTGTGCATGTGTTTTCTGTGTGAATGGCGAGTCTCCCATCATCACAGTAGGAGCTCTGCCTTCCAGGTAATGGACCATAGAGATCTGGACTCACAGTAGGAACCACTCAGAGGAAGAACAGGATATATCCTCTCTCGCCCAATGTATTACGTAACATGTTCGTTTACACACACACACACACACACACACACACACACACACACACACACACACACACACACACACACACACACACACACACACTTCATATGAGAGTACAGACCTTCATCAAATATTTACCATTCTGAGGGAGATTCTACCACTAATGGGATGTACATTACTTCACCTGAACACCTGAACTATACTGTATAAAGTACAATAATTTGTGTAGTCAATAAAATATAATGGTGTATTATTGTATATCGTTTTGTTTCTATCTTGGAGTCCAGCCCCCGTTATGTTGTTATCGCATGATGGATGCTATAAGCAGTCATAACACGCAGATGTCATTTGACATAGCCTGTGGGATGGTAACTGTAGATGTATGAGTGTATTAGCTATGTTATATCATGTTCTGACAAGTACAGAAGCTCCTATTCCAACACGTTCTGATATTACTACGGGAGCTCATCCAGGACGGGTCCCTAGCGTGCTGTGTGCATTTCATACAGATCAGAGAAGATATTTGTAAACAACAGTAGGAGCGCACGCACAACCACACACACATGCAACTACACACAGGCAAGCACACACACACACACACACACAACCCCCTCCTGTTGCTACTCAGAGCCACTGTCTGCACTCAGCTCATCTGGCCTGAGGGTTGCCAAGGCAACAGGCATCGCTAGGTGATCAGGGGCACTCGTATAGCCCAAGGTCAAGTGGGCTGCCTGGGGATAATGAATGTGTGTGTGAGAGAGGGAGATAATAGATCCCTCCATACCCTAAATCAGGGATGGGCAACTTTGATGGGGGTGGGGGCCACAAAAGAACAGAACTCATCACGATGGGCCGCAGTGGCTCGTGGGACTGCGTACCCATAACCATAGCCCACATTCAAGACTCATTTCATGCAATTCTACTCATGTTGCCATGGGGCAGAGAGAAATGTTTTCAGTTATACAGCTAATTTACGGCAATTCTACACATTTTGCCATAGGGTGGGTGGAAGCAAATGTTTGCAGTTTTTAATATGATAACTGATGATCAATGGGTCCCACCCACAGGAGGTTGGTGGCACCTTAATTGGGGAGGACGGGCTTGTGGTAAAGGCTAGAGGGGAATCAGTGGAATGGTATCAAACACAACACATGGTTTCCAGGAGTTTGATGCCGTTCCATTTGCTCCGGAACGGAACGCTCATTATTATGAGCCATCCTCCCCTCAGCTGCCTCCACTGGTCCAACCCTGCTCGGTAATTCGAACATGCTTACTACACATTTAGATAGCTGGCCGCTAGACAAACTTACCAATCCAAATGTTTGCTGACAAGGGTTCATTGAGTGACTGCTTGAAGCACAAACAAATTTCAAAATTGCACTTTGTGTGTCCTATTCTTTTCAGGTATTGTGGTGGTAGAATCATGTTATGAGTTTGCTTGCTGTCGGCAGGGACTGGGGAGTTTGTCAGGATCAAAAGAAAAATGAAAAGAGCAAAGCCCGGGTACAAAGTAGAGGAAAACCCTGCTCGGTCTTCTGAAAACCCAACCCTGGCATAGAGTTTGATTTTTCATCTGGACAATTACACACTTTTCAATGCCAAAAACATAGAAGGGCTATTCCAAAAGGTGTTGAGTGTTCCTGAGTGATCCAGCCTCAGTCCTGACTTAAATCTGCTTCAAAATCAGAGGCAAGTTTGGAATAATGGTTTGCATCAATGACTCCCAAGCCATTTTACGGAGTTTGAGCAATTTGGACAACAACAATGGATACATGTTGCCCTAAGAATTGTGCAAAGTTGGTAGAATCTTATACAAAATTATTCACAGCTGTAATGGCTGCTGAAGGTGCTTCAAACAAGACAGCGCAAGGGGTGTGTAGAGTTTCACTAGCGTCTGTATGCATCTCTGCATATGTGTGTGTGTGTGTGTGTGCGTGTGCGTGTGAATATCTACAGTCTGCCATCAAGTTTTGCAGAGCTTCCTACATCCCCTAATATATACACACACACACAAACACACACACACACACACACACACACACACACACACACACACACACACACACACACACACACACACACACACACACGCACGCACGCACGCACGCACGCACACACACACACACACACACACACACACACACACACACACACAGTATAGTCTCATACTGTAGTTCCGGCATTAGTGAGAACATGTTTAACGTTTGTCGCTTTCTCTCTTAATTTTGCCTCACCCTTTCGCTCTACTGTTCCCCACTCTTCCTTTCTCACCTCTTTCTATGCCTTTCTCCCCTCCCTCTAACCTCTATCGTTCTCTCACTCTCTTCATTTTCTCTTCCCCACCCTTCTCGCTCCCCCTCTCTCCGTCTCTCTCTCTCTCTTATTGTTTAATCTAGCATTAGTGTTTGTCCTAGTTGGAGAGCACAGTGCATAAATATTCTCTGTTTCCAGACAAAATCCTTATTTTCCCCATCTCAAACACACACACACACACACACACACACACACACACACACACACACACACACACGCACACACACACACACAGACATGGGTACATGGACATACAGGCTGACGTGGTCACATGCACACCGACACACATAGACATGTACGCATGCGCACTCACACAAATTTAAGGGAGCACACACATTTCATGCGGGCATGTACTGTGCTGCGACACACACCAAGTCAATCCCTTAGCTCCCTGTCATCTCATCTGAATACCCGATTACTGTGGGGGTGTGTGTGTGTTATACTGCTTCCAGATTTTCCTCCTCATCTCAAGGCATAACCCGTCAATCTGGGGCCAGGATTGGGATTATAATCTACAGGGACAAACTCTAGAGAAAAAATGTTATGCCCCATATGCTTAGCCATAGTGCATGGTCTGTTACTTTGTTCGATCCTTTTTCAAATGTTTTTGTTTGTTTTTTCAATCCTGACCTAAAATATGAGAACATATAAAAGGACATTCCCTGTATATAACGATACATGGGCATTTAGTTTACTGTTTGTGAGGGAAACTATTGTGAACACATAATTATTTACCTGCTCTGACCAGGTGAATCCAGGTGAAAGGTATTATCCCTCATAGATGAAGGGGAGGAGACAGGTTCAAGAAGGATTTTTAAGCCTTGAGACAATTGAGACATGGATTTTGTATGTGTACCATTTAGAGGGTGAAAGGGCAAGACAAAATATTTAAGTGCCTTTTAACGGGGTTTGGTATTAGGTGCCAGGCGCACCGGTTAGAGTGTGTCAAGAACTGCAACTCTGCAGGGTTTTTCACACTGAACACTTTCCTGTGTGTATCAAGAATGTACCACCACCCAAAAGACAGCCAGTCAACTTGACACAACACTTTCGACACCTTGTAGAGTCCATGCCCCGAATGAATTGAGTCTGTTGTGAGGGCAGAAGGGGGTGCAATTCTATATTAGGAAGGTGTTCCTAATGTTTTGTACACTAAGTGTATACGGTCAGGTCCATAATTATTGGCACCCTTGATAAAGAGGAGCAAAAAGGAATGTAAACAATAAATAAAACAAATATTGAGCTATATTGTATTGTATTGCTAAACAAAATGGGGAAAACATATTATTGTATTGCTCAGAGAAAGAGAAAGTAATATTTTTGTATTACTCTTTAAACAAAATATATTTCTCTGAGCAATTATATTAATATAAAATAATCAAATGTACCAGTTTTTGCAATAAAGCTCAGTATTTGTATTTTTTCTTCTATACAGTCTATTTTGCACATTTTTATCAAGGATGCCAATAATTATGGGCCTGACTATACAGTTGTGGCCAAAAGTTTTGAGAATGACACAAATATGAATTTTCACAAAGTTTGCTGCTTCAGTGTCTTTAGATATCTTTGTCAGATATTACTATGGAATACTGAAGTATAATTACAAGCATTTCATAAGTGTCAAGGGCATTTATTGACAATTACATGAAGTTGATGCAAAGAGTCCATATTTGCAGTGTTGACCCTTCTTTTTCAAGACCTCTGCAATCCGCCCTGGCATGCTGTCAATTAACTTCTGATCCACATCCTGACTGATGGCAGCCCATTCTTGTATAATCAATGTCAGAATTTAAGGGTTTTTGTTTCTCCATTCGCCACTTGAGGATTGACCACAAGTTCTCAATGGGATTAAGGTCTGGAGAGTTTCCTGGCCATGTTCCCAAAATATCAATGTTTTGATCCCCGAGCCACTTAGTTATCACTTTTGCCTCATGGCAAGGTGCTCAATCATGCTGGAAAAGGCATTGTTCATCACCAAACTGTTCCTGGATGGTTGGGAGAAGTTTCTCTCTGAGGATGTGTTGGTACCATTCTTTATTCATGGCTGTGTTCTTAGGAAAAATTGTGAGTGAGCCCACTCCCTTGGCTGAGAAGTAACCCCACACATGAATGGTCTCAGGATGCTTCACTGTTGGCATGACACATGACTGTTGGTAGCACTTACCTTGTCTTCTCCGGACAAGCTTTTTTCCAGATGCCCCAAACAATCTGAAAGGGGGTTCGTCATAGAAAATGACTTTACCCCAGTCCTCAGCAGACCAATCTCTGTACCTTTTGCAGAATATCAGTCTGTCCCTGATGTTTTTCCTGGAGAGAAGTAGCTTCTTTGCTGCCCTTCTTAACACCAGGCCATCCTCCAAAAGTCTTCGCCTCACTGTGCATGCAGATGCACTTACACCTGCCTGCTGCCATTCCTGAGCAAGCTCTGTACTGGTGGTGCCCCGATCCCGCAGCTGAATTAACTTTAGGAGACGGTCCTGGCGCTTGCTGGACTTTCTTGGGTGCCCTGAAGCCTTCTTCACAACAATTGAACTGCTCTCCTTGAAGTTCTTGATGATCGGATAAATGGTTGATTTAGGTGCAATGTTACTGGTAGCAATATCCTTGCCTGTGAAGCACTTTTTGTGCAAAGCAATGATGACGGCACGTGTTTCCTTGCAGGTAACCATGGTTGACAGAGGAAGAACAATGATTCCAAGCACCACCCTCCTTTTGAAGCTTCCAGTCTGTTATTCAAACTCAATCAGCATGACAGAGTGATCTCCAGCCTTGTCCTTGTCAACACTCACACCTGTGTTAACGAGAGAATCACTGACATGATGTCAGCTGGTCCTTTTGTGGCAGGGCTGAAATGCAGTGGAAATGTTTTCTTGGGATTCAGTTCATTTGCATGGCAAATAGGGACTATGCAATTATTTGGAATTCATCTGATCACTCTTCTTAACATTCTGGAGTATATGCAAATTGCCATCATACAAACTGAGGCAGCAGACTTTGTGAATATTTATATTTGTGTCATTTTCAAAAATGTTGGCCACGACTGTATATTTATGCCATGGCATTGATCACTAGATTCTGATTGGCTACAAGTGTGCATTATTTCCCTATAATGCATGATATAATTAAGTGGCTATTAAGTTCATTCTTACATGTTTGACATGTTTGAGCTGCTTTTGAAAGCAAAAGTCGAATTAAAAACATTATTGCCATTTTTTAATTTGATTTTCATGTGTCTGATTTATAGGTGGTAGTATAGTAATACCCACATTTAAATAGTCAAGGTTAAAATATTTGTAATGAAAATGTGCTTGGACACGTCGATGGTAAGAATCCTCTATGTACCCTTCCATTTGGTATGGAAGAGGACATTTTGTGAGCCTTATCATCAAACTGCCTGTCCTGATTATGTGATGAAGTTTTATACTAAAGAGATTAAAAGTTCACATGAGAGGGTTGCTGAGAGAGACGGAGAGAGCGAAAGAGAGAGAGGACAAAAAAAGAGGGAAGGAAAAGAGAGAGATGCGAGGAGGTTTCTGATGTGTGTGTGTGTATTTGTGCAAGTGCGTGTGTGTGTCAGGTTGGCTGTAGGCGACTGTGCTTTAATCAGTGTCCAGGCTGTTAGGTTCGTTACAGTCGCTCTCTCTCTCTCTTAACGAGCCTCACAATCTTTGATTAAGAATGGCTAAGCTTCAATGCAGCTAGAGGGTTCAAATCCGACACACACGTACAAACACACACACAAACACGTACTTTACTGAAACAGAGAGATAAGCATCCCGTTCAGTGCCCAATCGAAACACTGACAGAACGTTGTACACACACTCGTACAAATTAGTATGCAGTCTACGCACAAAACGTGTGCCAGTGCAGGTGCAAAACAAACTCACTAGCTCACACACACACACACACACACACACACACACACACATACACACACACACACACACACACACTCACACAGACAAAACATTGCTGCTAGTGCACGTGCCATCCCATATCAAACACATACAGAACAACCAGCTCGGCTCGCCGTTGCCTAGACGACCAGCATCCCTTTATCGACTGCAGAGCGAAGTTACTATGGAAACACCGGATGCCTAAAGGGGGGAGAATCATTAATTGGAATGAGAGATGGAGGGAAGAGAGAGAAGAGAGAGAGAGAGAGAGAGGGACAGACTAAAGTGAAGGAAGGAGAGACATCAAATAGAGATGTAAAGAGAGATGGAGAGATGGACAGAGGGAGAGAAAAGAGAGAGGGGAAGATGGACAGAGAGAGAGAAAAGATAGATGGAGAGATGGACAGGGGAGAGAAAAAAGAGATGGAGAGATGGACAGAAGGAGAGAAAATAGAGATGGGAAGATGGACAGGGAGAAAAAATAGAGATGGAGAGAAGGACAGAGAGAAAGAAAATAGATGAGTGAGACAGAGGGAGAGAAATGAGAGATGGACTGAGGGAGAGAAAAGAGAGATGGACAGAGGGAGAAAACAGTTTTGATTTATTTATCTTAGTGAGCTCTTGCCCGTGGTGTATAGAACAGAACAGACAGACAGTCAGAAACAACTTCCTGCTGGGATTTCATGATGCAGACATACAGATGGACACACACACACACACCGAAAGAGAGATATAAAGACAGGAAAGCAGGCACTTAAACATAGTATATCTGCCACCTGTATACCTTCCTCTCTGGCCTGAGCCTTGATGAAGCCAGAATAAGACCTGTGTCAGGATGGGCTGCTTTCTCAGCTCTCTGGTGTAATGAAGGGAGTTCCGCATCTAAACAGAGTTTGTGTGGCAGACCAATGTAGGCCACAGTGATGGAGGTTACCTACAGTACCCTTCCTTATGGGTTACTGTTACACACTAACCCCTCTGGACTCAATGGGACTGCACATGTGTGTGCGTGCATGTACACACACAAACACACAAAAACACAATCCATATTTGAGCCCTTTATATCAACTGCGATGGCAACTAGAAAGGAGATTTTACATGAAGTAAAGTTGTGTGACTTGCTTCATCTCTTAAAAAGTATGTTTGTGGTAGTTGAAGAAGTTTAAAACGTTTTACCTAAGTGAAGCAGTGAAATAAACAAGGTAAAAATATATCTGGTCTGATTACTTTAATATACTACTATATCAACCTTATTACTTTGGAGTGTGGGGCAGTTAGATCACATATTTCATCACTAATAACTACACTCAGACTAGTACATTTTACTCATAAGAAATTCTAAGTCTTTTAGGCAATTATTTGGAGAGAGAAATATTATGATGTTTAAGAAGTTTAGAAGTGTGTTAGTGTCAAAATGTAGTCTGGTGTAGTAGAGGGAGTGACTGTTTAATAAATAGTTGATAGTAACCTTCAGTGGGAGACTAGGTATTAGTAGTACGTAGCCCAGAAGTACTAGTAGCAGTACATTGCATAGTAATAGTGAATGTTTTAGATATTGTAGGTATGACATGGGTTAGTTATAGTAAGTGGGGTTGCTCTTGTAGTTTTCTTAGTGAGTGTGGGTGTAACGGCTGTTGGAAGGAGAGGACCAAGGTGCAGCGTGGTATGTGTCCATATTTATTTAATGAACACAGAAATAACAAAAAATAACAAAGCGAACGACCGAAACAGTTCTGGCTGGTGCAGACACACAACAGAAAACATAGAACAAAACATAGAATGCCCACCCCAACTCACGCCCTGACCAAACTAAAATAGAGACATCAAAAAGGATCTAAGGTCAGGACGTGACAGTGGGGGTTGTTATAGTGGTTTAGTTTAGTTGGTTTGTGTGAGCTGTGTGGCATAATCAGTCTATGTGCTCCCCAAATGCAAACATTTTAATGGTAGAAGATATTTATGTTCTGATTTCAGATTTGATTAGCAGATACAGTTGAAGTCGGAAGTTTGCATACACCTTAGCCAAATACATTTAAACTAAGTTGACATTTAATTTAATCCTAGTAAAAAATCCCTGTCTTAGGCCAGTTAGGATCACCACTTTATTTTAAGAATGTGACATGTCAGAATAATAGTAGAGAGAATTATTTATTTAAGCTTTAATTTCTTTCATCACATTCCCAGTGGGTCAGAAGTTTATATACACTCAATTAGTATTTGGTAGCATTTCCTATAAATTGTTTAACTTGGTTCAAACGTTTTGGGAAGGCTTCCACAAGCTTCCTACAATAAGTTTGGGGAATTTGGCCCATTCCTCCTTATGCCATGCTTATGCCATGCTGACTCAGTTACACCAGCTGGTGTAACTGAGTCAGGTTTGTAGGCCTCCTTGAACGCACACACTTTTTCAGTTCTGCCCACAAATTTTCTATAGGATTGAGGTCAGGACTTTGTGATGGCCACTCCAAAACCTTGACTTTGTTGTCATTAAGCAATTTTGTCACAACTTTGGAAGAATGCTTGGGGTCATTGCTCATTTGGAAGACCCATTTGCGACCAAGCTTTAACTTCCTGACTGATGTCTTGAGATGTTCCTTCAATAAATCTACATAATTTTCCTCTCTCATGATGCCATCTATTTTGTGAAGTGCACCAGTCCCTCCTGCAGCAAAGCACCCCCACAACATGATGCTGCCACCCCCGTGCTTCACGGTTGGGATGGTGTTCTTCGGATTGCAAGCCTCCCCCTTTTTCCTCCAAACATAACAATGGTCATTATGGCTAAACAGTTCTATTTATGTTTCATCAGACCAGAAGACATTTCTCCAAAAAGTACGATCTTTGTTCCCATGTTGTCACGATCGTC
Organism: Oncorhynchus mykiss; assembly: GCF_057628025.1. Taxonomy (NCBI): domain Eukaryota; kingdom Metazoa; phylum Chordata; class Actinopteri; order Salmoniformes; family Salmonidae; genus Oncorhynchus; species Oncorhynchus mykiss. The sequence goes on from NC_143049.1 coordinate 4,012,979, forward strand.
GTAAGGAACGGACCAAAATGCAGCGTGGTATGTGTTCATGATGAAGTATTTAATTAAAGAAAGCACTGAACACTGAATACAAACTATACAAAACAATAAACAAATAACGACCGTGAAGCTATAATGAGAACTGTGCTGACACAAGCAACTAACATAGACAATCACCCACAACCCAAAATGACAAATCAGGCTACCTAAATATGGCTCCTAATCAGAGACAACGACTAACACCTGCCTCTGATTGAGAACCATATCAGGCCAAACACAGAAACAGACAAACTAGACATCCAACATAGAATGCCCACTCAGATCACACCCTGACCAAACAAAACATAGAAACATACAAAGCAAACTATGGTCAGGGTGTGACACATGTGCAGTTGCAAACCGTAGTCTGGATTTTTTATGGCGATTTTGGAGCATTGGCTTCTTCCTTACTGAGCGGCCTTTCAGGTTATGTCGATATAGGACTTGTTTTACTGTGGATATAGATAGGTTTGTACCTGTTTCCTCCAGCATCTTCACATGGTCCTTTGCTATTGTTCCAGGATTGATTTGAACATGCTAGACGGCCAGTTCTAATAGCCTTTAGCCGCAACCTTACCCTACTACTCCTCTGGTGATGTAGAGGTTAATCCAGGACCTGCAGTGCCTAGCTCCACTCCTACTCCCCAGGTGCTCTCATTTGTTGACTTCTGTAACCGTAAAAGCCTTGGTTTCATGCATGTTAACATTAGAAGCCTACTCCCTAAGTTTGCTTTATTCACGGCTTTAGCACATTCTGCCAACCCGGATGTCTTAGCCGTGTCTGAATCCTGGCTTATGAAAACCACCAAAAACCCTGAAATTTCCATCCCTAACTATAACATTTTAAACCAAGATAGAACTGCCAAAGGGGACGGTGTTGCAATCTCCTGCAGAGATAGCCTGCAGAGTTCCATCTTACTATCCAGGTCATTACCAAAACAATTCAAGCTTCTTCTTCTAAAAATTCACCTTTCCAGAAACAAGTCTCTCACCGTAGCCGCTTGCTATAGACCACCTTCTGCCCCCAGCTGTGCTCTGGACATATGTGAATTGATTGCCTCCCATCTATCTTCTGAGCTCGTGCTGCTAGGTGACCTAAACTGGGACATGCTTAACACCCCTACAATCTAAGCTTGATGCCCTCTATCTCACACAAATTATCAATGAACCTACCAAGTACAACCCCAAATCCGTAAACACGGGCACCCTCATAGATATCACACTAACTAACTCGCCCTCCAAATACACCTCTGCTGTTTTCAACCAAGATCTCAGCAATCACTGCCTCATTGCCTGCATCCGTAATGGGTCTGCGGTCAAACAACCACCCTTCATCACTGTCAAACGCTCCCTAAAACACTTCTACGAACAGCCCTTTCTAAATGACCTGGCCGGGGTATCCTGGAATGACATTGACCTCATCCCATCAGTAGAGGATGCCTGGTTATTCTTTAAAAGTGCCTTCCTCATCATCTTAAATAAGCATGCTCCATTCAAAAAATGCCTGCATTAGCATCGAATAGCCCCCGTGATATGCAACTTTTTAGGGAACTTAGGAACCAATACACACAGGAAGTTAGGAAAGCCAAGGCTAGCTTTTTCAAACTGAAATTTGCATCCTGTAGTACAAACTCCCAAAAGTTCTGGGACACTGTAAAATCCATGGAGAATAAGAGCACCTCCTCCCAGCTGCTCACTGCACTGAGGCTAGGAAACACTGTCACTACCGATAAATCCACTTTAATTGAGAATTTCAATAAGCATTTTTCTACAGCTGGCCATGCCCTACAAATCAGCTGGGCTGCACAATCCGGACCCTCTCTTTCTAAAATGATCTGCCGAAATTATTGCAACCCCTATTATTAGCCTGTTCAACATCTCTTTCATATCGTCTGAGATTCACATAGATTGGAAAGCTGCCGCAGTCATCCCCCTCTTCAAGGGGGAGACACTCTAGACCCAAACTGATACAGACCTATATCTACTCTACCCTGCCTTTCTAAGGTCTTTGAAAGCCAAGTCAACAAACAGATTACCGACCATTTCGAATCTCACCGTACCTTCTCCGCTATGCAATCTGGTTTCAGAGCTGGTCATGGGTGCACCTCAGCCACGCTCAAGGTCCAAAACGATATCATAACCGCCATCGATAAGAGTCATTACTGTGCATCCGTGTGCATTGACCTGGCTAAGGCATTCGACTGTGTCAATCACAACATTCTTATTGGCAGACTCAACAGCCTTGTTTTGTCAAATGATTGCCTCGCTTGGTTCACCAACTACTTCTCCGATAGAGTTCAGTATGTCAAATTGGAGGGCCTGTTGTCCGGCCCTCTGGCAGTCTCTATGGGGGTGCCACAGGGTTCAATTGTCAGGCCGACTCTCTTCTCTGTATACATCAATGATGTCGCTCTCGCTGTTGGTGATTCTTTGATCCACCTCAACGCAGACGACACCATTCTGTATACCTCTGGCCCTTCGTTGGACACTGTGATAACTAACCTCCAGATGAGCTTCAATGCCATACAACTCTCCTTCCGTGGCCTCCAACTGCTCTTAAATGTAAGTAAAACTAAATGCATGCTCTTCAACCGATAGCTGCCGGCACCTGCCCGCCCGTCCAGTATCACTACTCTGTACGGTTCTGACATAGAATGTGTGGACAAGTACAAATACCTAGGTGTCTGATTAGACTGTAAACTCTCCTTCCAGACTCACATTAAACATCTCCAATCCAAAATTAAATCTAGAATCGGCTTCCTATTTCGCAACAAAGCATCCTTCACTCATGCTGCCAAAATACCCTCGTAAAACTGACCATCCTACCGATCCTAGACTTCAGCGATGTCATTTACAAAATAATTAGACTCTACTCAACAAATTGGATGCAGCCTATCACAGTGCCATCCGTTTTGTGACCAAAGCCAGATACACTACCCACCACTACGACCTGTATGATCTCGTTGGCTGGCCCTCGCTTCATACTCGTCGCCAAACCCACTGGCTCCAGGTCATCTACAAGTCTCTGCTAGGTAAAGCCCCGCCTTATCTCAGCTCACTGGTCATCATAGCAGCACCAACCCGTAGCACGCGCTCCAGCAGGTTTACCTCACTGGTCGCCCCCAAATCCAATTCTTCCTTTGGCCGCCTCTCCTTCCAGTTCTCTGCTGCCAATTACTGGAACGAACTGCAAAAATCTCTGAAGCTGGAGACTCCACCTCTCTCACTAGCTTTAAGCACCAGCTGCCAGAGCAGCTCACAGATCACTGCACCTGTACATACAGTAGCTCATCTGTAAATATCCCATCCAATTTACCTCATCCCCATACTGTATTTATTGATTGATTTATTTATCTTGCTCCTTTGCACCCCAGTATCTCAACTTGCACATTCATCTTCTGCACATCCTACCATTCCAGTGTTTAATTGCTATATTGTAATTACTTTGCCACCATGGCTTATTTATTGCCTTTCCTCTCTTATCCTACCTCATTTGCACATGCTGCAAATAGATTTTACTGTATGTTTGTTACTTCCATGTGTAACTCTGTGTTGTTGTATGTGTCGAACTGCTTTGCTTTATCTTGGCCAGGTTGCAGTTGCAAATGAGAACTTGTTCTCAACTAGCCTACCTGGTTAAATAAAGGTGAAATAAAATAAAAAAATATAAACCTAAGTGTATTTAAACTTCTGACTTCAACTGTAAGTACACCAATATGTCCTATCCTCTTGAGTTTTTGTCTAAAGTGCTGGGAAAATGGTCAAAAGTTTACAAAGAATGTTTACAGAGTTTATCAAAGTTTACAGAGAATGAAGTTGATGCAGTTACTAAAACAACTGTATCATTTGATTGTAGAAGATATTTCTGACCTGATTACAGATTTGAACAGCATGGCATCCGCTAAATGACTAAAATGTAAATTGTAAGTAGACTAAGATTTCTGTCACGGTCGTCCTCCTCTTCATCTGAAGAGGAGAGGCGAAAAGGATCAGAGGACCAATATGCGGCGTGGTAAGTGTCCATGGTAAATCTTTAATAAAGAAAGTACTGACACTGCATACAAAACAATAAACCAAATACGACCGTGAAGCTACAAATGAGACCTGTGCTGACACAAGCCACTAACATAGACAATCACCCACAAACAAACAGTGCAACCCAGGCTACCTAAGTATGATTCTCAATCAGAGACAAATAATGACACCTGCCTCTGATTGAGAACCATACTAGGCCGAAACATAGAAATACCCAAATCATAGAAAAACAAACATAGACTGCCCACCCAACTCACGCCCTGACCATACTAAATAAATACACAACAAAGGAAATAAAGGTCAGAACGTGACAGTACCCCCCCCCCCCCCCCAAAGGTGCGGACTCCGGCCGCAAAACCTTGACCTATAGGGGAGGGTCTGTGTGGGCGTCTGTCCGCGGTGGCGGCTCTGGCGCGGGACGCGGACGTGGCTCTCTAACCCTGGCAACCCCTCTCCATGAGCCCACTGGTCAGAGGGGCAGCTGCTCGGGACAGAGGGGCAGCTGCTCGGGGACAGAGGGGCAGCTGCTCGGGACAGAGGGGCTCTGGCGCCTCTGGGCTGAGGGGCTCTGGCGCCTCTGGGCTGAGGGGCTCTGGCGCCTCTGGGCTGAGGGGCTCTGGCGCCTCTGGGCTGAGGGGCCCCTGGCTGACTGGCGGCACTGGCGGCTCCTGGCTGACTGGCGGCACTGGCGGCCCCTGGCTGACTGGCGGCACTGGCGGCCCCTGGCTGACTGGCGGCACTGGGCAGACAGGCGGCACTGGGCAGACGGGCGGCACTGGGCAGACGGGCGGCACTGGCGGCGCTGGGCAGACGGGTGGCTCAGGCGGCGCTGGGCAGACGGGAAGCTCAGGCGGCGCTGGGCAGACGGGAAGCTCAGGCGGCGCTGGGCAGACTGGTGGCTCAGGCGACGCTGGAGAGGAAGGAGCACCTGTAGGGATGAGACGGAGAGACAGCCTGGTGCGGGGGGCTAGACCGGACCGTGCAGGCGCACTGGAGCTCTGGAGCACCGAGCCTGCCCAACCTTACCTGGTTGAATGGTCCCGGTCGCCCTGCCAGTGCGGCGAGGTGGAATAGCCCGCACTGGGCTATGCAGGCGAACCGGGGACACCGTGCGCAAGGCTGGTGCCATGTAAGCCGGCCCAAGGAGACGCACTGGAGACCAGATGCGTAGAGCCGGCTTCATGGCACTTGGCTCGATGCCCACTCTAGCCCGGCCGATACGCAGAGCTGGAATGTACCGCACCGGGCTGTGCACCCGCACTGGGGACACCGTGCGCTCCACCGCATAACACGGTGCCTGCCCGGTCTCTCTCGCCCCCCGGTAACCACAGGAAGTTGGCTCAGGTCTCCTACCTGGCGTAGCCATACTCCCTGTGAGCCCCCCCCCCAATACATTTTTGGGGCTGACTCTCAGGCTTCCATCCACGACGCCGCGCTGCCTCCTCATACCAGCGCCTCTCCGCTTTCGCCGCCTCCAGTTCTTCTTTGGGGCGGCGATATTCTCCTGGCTGAGCCCAGGGTCCTTTACCATCCAATTCGTCCTCCCATGTCCATTCTTCCAAGTAGTGCAGCCTCTCCCACTGCTGCTGCTGCTGCTGCTCCTGTTGCTGCTGCATCTGTTGCTTCTCCTGCTGCTGCTTTTGCCGTTGCCCGTTACCACGCCGCTTTCTTCCTGTTGTGGTGGGTGATTCTGTCACGGTTTTCTGTATTGGAAAGAGAGTCGGACCAAAATGCGGCGTGTAGATTGTGATCCATGTTTATTCAACTGAAGCAACACGAATCTAAATAAACGTAACGAAAACCGAAACAGCCTAATACTGGTGCACGTACACACAGAACAAGGACATCAAGACACTGAGGACAATCACCCACAAACAAACAGTGCAACCCAGGCTACCTAAGTATGATTCTCAATCAGAGACAACTAATGACACCTGCCTCTGATGGAGAACCATACTAGGCCGAAACATAGAAATACCCAAATCATAGAAAAACAAACATAGACTGCCCACCCAACTCACGCCCTGACCATACTAAATAAATACACAACAAAGGAAATAAAGGTCAGAACGTGACAATTTCATACGCTCTAAGTTATTGTTTAACTTGTTGGTAAAGTGGTCAAAGTAGCTGACTTGTGTCGAAAGTGACATTGTTTACTGTGACTAGAATGCTGGAAGTCTGTGAGTTTTTACCTATGGGATCTTTAGAATGTTGAAGAAAAAATGTAAAAAGTATGAATGTTATCAAAATGTTGTATAAAAAGTATAAATGTTATCAAAAAGTTGTATAAAAAGTATAAATGCTCTCAAAAAGTTGTATAAAAAGTATAAATGTTATCAAAAAGTTGTATAAAAAGTATACATGTATAAAAAGTATAAATGTTATCAAAATGTTGTATAATAGCAACTTAATCCATGGCTTTTCTAGCTTTAACGGTGTAAGAGGAGTAACGTTTTAAATAATAAAAAGTCTGATTATTATTTTAATTGTTTTTACAATATTTAAAGTAGTCTACCTCCTCTCTCAAGAGAGAGTTAATTAATTGGACTTGCGAAAGCAAAAGGTCCCACTTTAAATATTGTGACTTTTCCTCCTTTTTCTGCAGTAGAGTCTGGTATATTCAGACTAAGCACACTCTCACTGCAGGAGAGAAAATCACTGGCCTCCCATGAAATGCTCCCTCCCTCCCTCCCGCTCACTCTTGCCCCACTCCCACCCTCCCTCCCTCCTAATCTACTTCTTAGCTGTCTGTTCCACATGGTGCTGATATTTAATGAGATCTGAAAATAACAACCATTTATTTCTGATCTATGCCATTTATCAGATAGCCTAAGCGTAGTGGGTCGATTATCGCAGAACAATGATTTGAGACAAAATGGAGAATCGACAATGCAGGTTTTGCATTTATGTATGTTAGACAATTGTAGTAGTATGTACAGTGCATTATAACGTCTCTTTTAGAAAGTGGGCACTGATGTTGGTACACCTACCGTCATAACACATTATGACACAGTCATATCCATATATATCATGATATGTCATAACAGCTGGGATAACGTGTCATAACTTGTCCTAATATGGTCATAACACTGTCATGACACACATGTTTAGTCCAGTTGTGACATATATATTAGGAAATGTTAAATAACATACTATTTGCAAGTACAATTACATGGTTTGCCTTCTTTGGTAGGATTTGTGGGCTTTGACACATTTATGTAGGTGTCATAACCAGAAATCAAATATTGCTAAATATTTCACAGCACATCTCTGTCATGACAGTGTTATTACAATGTTATGACAGGTTGTGTCAGCTGTTTTGACATATGACACTCTAATGACCATGTCATAACATGTAACATTGTTACCCTTTTGCTAAAGTAAAAGTTTGATGGAGAGGGGGGGGGGAGGATGGGTGTGCAGTATTTACTCTATATTTATTTAGAAGTGGTGGGTAGCCACTTCATTAACTATGATTGGGGAAAAAAAGGATGGAAAAAACGTTTTCAGTGTAAACTTAAATGACGAGATATAAAGTATGTAGAAAATATAAATATAATGGATATAATGGATTTTTTTGAGAACTACGAATCAACCAAGTAAAAAATAGACATTAAGGGAGAATCAAAAATTAAAAAGTGATATTGCATGGGGCACACTTTGATTTTGTTATAATGTTTGAATCACTGAGATAGCATAATAATATGGCAGAAGACATGGCAAAATGTGTAGAATTGCTGTAAAATAGCTTTAAAACGTCAAAATAAACGTGTGGATTTTTTTGTCTTCCTTTTACATTTGTTTCATCTGGCTGTTAACACATTGGACAATAGTGTAATATCGTGTTTTAGTTTTGAAGGGCCCCAGTCTTTAATTGCATTGAGTAAGTCACCGCTCTCTCCTTACTGTTGTTATGCTGGTGAGTTTTGTGCCTTGAATGTGTTAATTGTGGGTCCTAGTGCTGGCTGGCTTTTAGTCTGTGGTTGGGTTCTGTCTTGCTGCCCATAACTGTGGTGATCCTACAAACTGTGTGATTCAATCTAACTAATTATCTATCACACTATGTGGATTGACTGACTATGTGGATTGATTGACCCCTAGAAAGGGAAAAAAACACACATACCCACCCTCGTCACACCCTGACCTGACCAAAATAATACATAAAACATAGATAACTAAGGTCAGGGCGTGACAGTACCCTCCCCCAGAGGTGCGGACTCCCGACCGCAAACCTGAATTTATAGGGGAGGGTCCGGGTGGGCATCTGCCCTCGGTGGCGGCTTTGGTTCTGGACGCCCCCCTTCTTTACACTGAGCACGTCACACACCATAAACCCAGCTTAAGGCAGCGTTCTTTAGTGAATGACCAACTCGGGGGTGGACGATGATGTGGGTCCTCTGTACCCCATCTCCCGTCGGTTCTCAAGGAGGCTCAGAAAAGGTTGGACGTCCATGGCCATTCACCTTCCTCCAGCCGTCATTATTGGTAGTTCCATGGTGAGGCACATCTCGGTTCCTGGAGCAAAAACACTGTGCTCCCCGGGGACTAGGTGAAGGATATCACAGGATTTTCTCTGCTACGACAGCATCCAAGGGGTGCTGCTGTTGTAGTGCAGGTGGGATCAAATGATCCTTTACCTATGTATTTGAACTCCACTCGTAGATCTGCTATTGTTAGCTCAAAAGAGAAGCCCACCTTGGTCTGCTCATCCACTGCATTTAGTTCAAATGTGAATTCCATAATCTTAAATACCCCCTCGGTTTTCTAATCAAGAAGAGGGCACGATAATCAGTTTGTAACATCATTGGTTACTCTGAGAGTTCCCCATATCGACATTGGCTGAGGCCTCAGGCCCTATGGTGCTAACCTTGGAAAAGTAATCTACTCCTTCCTCTATTACTAATAGGGATAGACCAAATTCTGCAGTTCTATGCAATCTCATAGCCATACCAACTATATCAAAATCAACCATCAGATAGGGCCTGCATCTGCCTATTGAATGTAGCTTATTTGATTTTCCATGTGAATTTTAAAATCGCAAAGGTCTTGGGTTGATGCATTTGGAGCTTACTTCCTAAACTGGATTACATCAAGATCTGGGCTAGAGGTAAAGTTGGTGGAGTGGCCATTTGGGAAATGCTTCAAACAATATAAAACACATGAGTACTGATCTAAACCTAACCCAGCTGGTGACTAAGCCTTCACGGCCCAACCCTAAAATTCCTTCAAAGTCAACTCTGATTTATTTATTTTAACGAAGACACCAGAGAAATATGTTTCTACTGGTGTCTTTGCCCAAAACATGAGTGACCATTGCCCAGTTCTTTGTGTTAGAGATGTGAGAACACAAAAAGCACTTTAAGTGAACAGGCATTTTTTATATTAACTTTATTTTAGTGACCTTGATTGTATAATGATGCTCCTATCAAAAAATGAAGGGTTAAAGGTAGGTCAAATGCTTGGTGCACTCCAGTATCTTCAGAAGTCATTCAGAAAATAAATGAAGACCAGGAAAACAGGCTTAGGCCCGGACTGGCAAGCTTTTAAGCAACTGAGGAATCATTTTGTAAGACAAATCAGAAAGGCTAAATCTGAATGGGAACCCAGCTAAATTCTGTGAAACTGTCAAATCCCTGAAGGGTTCTACTTCATCCTCTCTGCCACAACAAAGTAATTCAGACATTGGCCTCATTACATAAATAAATGCCATCATTGATGCATTTAATCACAATCGTATATCTTTTAAATAACTTCTAAGCCTATACACAATGATATTGGGCTGGATGCTGATAGTGGAAACTTGCTTAATGATCAAATAAATAATAGTAAAAGCTTTTTTTTCAGGTTATTTACAAAAAAAGTATTCCTGGATGCTTTGCTAGCAGTAGACAACAAGAAATCCAGCGCCCATCATTGTTAGCTCAATAGCCCAAAGGTTTTATTTAACATTGTTACCAGAAAATATTCCAAAAATACGGAAATCATCTCTTGTGCTGCCACTCCATAAGGACGGGGATAGTAGTGATCTTCATAATTATCACCCCATTTCAAGGCTTCCTTGTCTAGCTAAGTTCTCTAATCCTTGGTAAATGTACAATTTTGGTGTTCTTGGGCACAGGGACGATGGTGATCTGCTTGAAACATGTAGTAATTGCAGACTCGGTCAGGGACGAGTTTAAAATGTCAGTGAGGACACTTGCCAGTTGGTCAGCGCATGCTCAGAGTATACATCCTGGTAATCAAATCAAATTGTATTTGTCACATGCTCTGAATACAACAGTGAAATACTTACTTTCAAGCCCTTAACTTCTTAAGGTATAGGGGGCAGCATTTTCACTTTTGGATAAATAGCGTGCCCAATTTCAACTTCCTGCTACTCATGCCAAGAACATAAGATATGCATATTATTAGTAGATTTGGATAGAAAACACTATGAAGTTTCTAAAACTGTTTGAATCATGTCTGTGAGTATAACAGAACTTATGTAGCAGGCAAAACCCAGAGGACTAACCGTTCAGATTGCTTTTTTTAGGTCTCTGTCTGTTTACTGAGTTCTCATTGGCAAAGGATATTTCATAGGAACTTGTTTTCAGTTCCTACCGCTTCCACTGGATGTCACACATCTTTGGAATTTGGTTGAGGTAATTCATTTGCAATGAAGAAGTAGCCCATCTAGGAACTGAGTAACACTGTTGAGAGTTGGCCAAGACATGAAAAGTAGTGTTAGTTTCCTCTCGTCCTCTATTGAAAACAGATAGACCCATATTCAATTTGATCGATTATTAACATTTAAAAATACCTAAAGTTGTATTACAAAAGTCGTTTGAAATATTTTGGCGAAGTTTATAGGCAACTTTTAAAATATTTTGTAGTGACGTTGAGCATTTTGGAAGCTGTTTTTCCTGGATCAAACGCGACAAATAAATTGACATTTTGGATATATATGGACAGAATTAATCGAACAAAAATACCAATTGTGATGTTTATGGGACATATTGGAGTGCCAACAAAAGAAGCTTGTCAAAGGTAAGGCATGTTTTGTATTTTATGTCTGCGTTTTGTGTAGCGCCTGCAGGGTTGAAATATGCTACCTTCTTTGTTTACTATTGTGCTATCATCAGATAACAGCTTCTTCTGCTTTCGCCAGAAAAGCCTTTTTAAAATCTGACATGTTGGCTGGATTCACAACGAGTGTAGCTTTAATTGAGTGTCTTACATGTGTGATTTAATCAAAGTTAGATTTTTATATCAATTTATTTGAATTTGCCGCACTGCATTTTCCCTGGTTTTTGGCCAAGTGGGACTCGAGCATCCCCTATCCTAGAGAGGTTTAACCAACAATGCAGTTTTAAGAAAATCACCCCCAAAAAGTAAGAAATAAGCAGCAGCAGTAAATAACAATAGCGGGCCTATATACAGGGGGTACCGGTACAGAGTCAATGTGTCAATGTGCGGGAGCACCGGAGTCAAGGTAATTGAGGTAATTATGTACATGTAGGTAGAGTTATTAAATTGGCTATTCATAGATAATAACAGAGAGTAGCAGCAGCGTAGGGGGGGCAATGCAAATAGTCTGGGTAGCCATTTGATTAGCTGTTCAGGAGTCTTATGGCTTGGGGGTAGAAGCTGTTTAGAAGCCTCTTGGACACAGACTTGGTGCTCCGGTATCACTTGCCGTGCGTTAGCAGAGAGAACAGTCTATGACTAAGGTGGCTGGAGTCTTTGACAATTTTTAGGGCTTTCCTCTGACACCGCCTGTTATAGAGATCCTGGATGGCAGGAAGCTTGGAACCGGTGATGTACTGGGCCGTACGCACTACCCTCTGTATTAACTTGTGATCAAAGGCCGAGCAGTTGCCATACCAGGCAGTGATGCAACCAGTCAGGATGCTCTCGATGGTGCAGCTGTAAAACCTTTTCAGGATCTGAGGACCCATGCCAAATCTTTTCAGTTTCCTGACGGAGAATAGGTTTTGTCGTGCCCTCTTTACGACTGTTTTGGTGTGCTTGGACCATGTTAGTTTGTTGGTGATGTGGATGCCAAGGAACTTGAAGCTCTCAACCTGCTCTACTACAGCCCCATCGATGAGAATTGGGGTGTGCTCCGTCCTCCTTTTCCTGTAGTCCACAATCATCTCCTCTTGATCACGTTGAGGGAGAGGTTGTTATCCTGGAACCACACGGTCAGGTCTCTGACCTCCTCCCTATAGGCTGTCTCGTTGTTGTCGGTGATCAGACCTACCACTGTTTGGTCATCAGCAAACTTAATGATGGTGTTGGATTCGTGCCTGGCCTTGCAGTCATGAGTGAACAGGGAGTACAGGAGGGGACTGAGCATTCACCCTTGAGGGGCTCCCGTGTTGAGGATCAGCGTGATGTGTGACGAATGTAGACCTGTTTAAAGGTCTTACTCACATCGGCTGCCGGAAAGCGTGATCACACAGTCGTCCGGAACAGCTGATGTTCTCATGCATGTTTCAGTGTTACTTGCCTCGAAGCGAGCATAGAAGTTATTTCGCTTGTTTGGTAAGCTCGTGTCACTGGGCATCTCTCAGCTGTGCTTCCTTTTGTAGTCTGTAATAGTTTGCAAGTCCTGCCACATCCGACGAGTGTCGGAGCCGGTGTAGCACGATTCCATCTTAGTCCTGTATTGAAGCTTTGCCTGTTTGATGGTTCGTCAGAGGGCATAGCGGGATTCTTATAAGCTTCCGGGTTAGAGTCTCGTTCCTTGAAAGCGGGAGCTCTACCGTTTGGCTCATTGGGAATTTGGCCTGTAATCCATGGTTTCTGGTTGAGGTATGTACGTACAGTCACTGTGGGGACGACGTCCTTGATGTACTTATTGATAAAGCCAGTGACTGATGTGGTGTACCCCTCAATGCCATCGGAAGAATCCCGGAATATATTTCAGTCTGTTCTAGCAAAACATTCCTGTAGTTTAGCATCTACTTAATCTGATCACTTTTTATAGACCGAGTCACTGGTGCTTCCTACTTTAATTTTTTGCTTGTAAGCAGGAATCATGAGGATAGAGTTATAGTCAGATTTGCCAAATGGAGGGTGAGGGAGAGCTTTGTACACGTCTCTGTGTGTGGAGTAAAGGTGGTCTAGAGGTTTTTTTCCTCTGGTTGCACATTTAACATGCTGATAAAAATTATGTAAAACTGAGATACTCTTCCTCAGGCGAGCAAAACCTTGAGACTTCCTTAGATATCGTGCACCAGTTATTTTTTACAAATATGCATAGGCCTTTACCGCGTGTCTTACCAGAGGCTGCTATTCTGTCCTGCCTATTAAGTGTATAACCCCCCAGCTGTATGTTCTTAATGCCGTCGTTCAGCCACGACTCGGTGAATGATAAGATATTATAGTTTTTAACGTCCCGTTGGTAGGATATACGTGCTTTCAGTTCATCCCATTTTTTTTCTCAGCGATTGAACGTTAGCTAGCAGAACGGAAGGCAAGGGCTGATCAGCCACTTGTCACCTGATCCTCACAAGGCATCCTGGTTAAGAAGATAAGATTTAAAGTTGCCTTTCTCTACAGAAAAATATAGTGTCTTTCTCTACGCAGTAGGAAGCAGATTATTCAGTCAACCTTGTAATCTGTTTTTGATTATGTTGATATTATTTATCAAAGTGCAGCTGCTACTTCTTTGGATGCCATCTAGCATAGTGCCCCTCACTTTGTTACAGGCGACAGTTTTAATACTCATCACTGCATCTAGTATCAAAAGGTTGGCTGAACTTCGCTAAAGACCTGTAAAGCTCTACATTACTCTCTTTTTGTTTAGAAGACCCTTTTTCATACATTTCCATCTTGTATAACTTTTCTGTCGAAGTGTAGTCGCCTGAATTAACTCTAGAGTTTCCTAGGGTCTCCACTGGGCTAGGAAAATCTGCTTTTAGTTTTAATTCACCATATTGCTGGAACAACATTTTTTTTGAAATACTGATGTTCTGGTGCTGTTCAGGCAATTTAAATTATTGATTGGGGATTTATTTGTGGAGGAATGTACGAGTTTTTCTGGGTGGTTTGTGCATACCATGACTGTATTTTTACATTTTAATGTGTATATATACTGAACAAAAAAATAAACGCAACATGTAAAGTGTTGGTCCCATTTTTCCTGAGCTGAAATAAAAGATCCCAAAAATGTACCATAAAAACAAAAAGCTAATTTCTCTCAAATTTTGTGCACAAATTTGCTTGATAAGTTCGCTAAGTTTGCCACCGCTGCTGAAAAACCTCCTAGGGGAAACACTGGGTGTAGGGGAAACACTGGGTGTGCCAGTTTGTTTTGGTTTGTTTAGCCTTTTGCCTTGTTCGCTGTGTCTTGAAAGGATTCTGAAGTTTAGAATGTTGACAGCAGTGAGAGAGAGGGCAGCTGACACACACACACAATGCTGCACCCAAACTCTTTTTCTCACTCTCTTTGCCTCCCCCTCTCTCTTTTTTTCACTTTTGTTCTTCATCTCAGAGCAGTAGAATACAGGCGAATCGGAAAAGACACTTTTCTCTCATTAAGTCCCTTCAATGTCAGAGCTGGGGGAAGGGGGAGAGAGGAGGAGGGAAATGTCTGTCCGTGCCTGGACTCAATACTCTCTCCAGCTCTCTTTTTCTCCATCTATCTCTATCTCTTTCCCCAAAACAACATACTGACATATTGACAATGTTGGCAGTGTGGGAGGTAATTTCCATTACATTTTCCATTCCACTCTATTTACGCAATGACTTGAAACTCTGCTCACGCCATTGTCAGTGAGTGTTTCTATTTTGCATTCATCTGCATGTATTGACAGGAAGGTATGCACAGCGTTCTCTTGTAAAGGTTAGGGATACGCACACATAGTGCTTTTAACATAGTGTTTTCAACTTACATATTTGACATATTTGCCTAGAAGGCCAGCATCCCGGAGTCGCCTCTTCACTGTTGATGTTGAGATTAGTGTTTTGTGGGTACTATTTAATGAAGCTAGTTTTCAGCTGTGCAGTTTTCAGCTGTGCTAACATAATTGCAACAGGGTTTTCGAATGATCTTGGATTAGCTAACACAACGTGCTGTTGGAACACAGTGATGGTGATGTTTTTATTTATTTATTTCACCTTTATTTAACCAGTTAGGCCAGTTGAGAACAAGTTCTCATTTACAACTGCGACCTGGCCAAGATAAAGCAAAGCAGTGCGACAAAAACAACACAGAGTTGCACATTGGATAAAACTAAGGTACAGTCAATAACACAATAGAAAAAAATCTATATACAGTGTGTGCAAATGTAGTAAGATTAGGGAGGTAACGCAATAAATAGGCCATAGTGGCAAAATAATTACAATTTAGCATTAACACTGGAGTGATAGATGTGCAGATGATGATGTGCAAGTAGAGATACTGGGGTGCAAAAGAGCAACAATGAATACTGATAATGGGCCTCTTTATGCCTATGTAGATATTCCATTAAAAATCAGTTTCCAGCTACAACAAAAAATGATTGAGTGTACTTTTAACAGAGCTGAGATTTACTTCAAAGTGCATTCACCCTATTGTTTACATCAAGTTGTTTCAGATCTGCACTGCCTACACCTGTCAAGTAGTTTCAAATCTCATTGTTGCTGGTGGCCTGGGTTTGAGACCTGGTAGGGGAGTCTCCCTACTCTCACATTCTAAGCAATATGCCTTCAGAAAGTATTCACGCCGATTGACTTTTTACACATTTTGTTGTGGTACAGCCTGAATTTAAAATAGATTGTTTTTGTCACTACCCAACACAATACCCCATAATGTCGAAATAGATTAATTTTTTTCCAAAATGTATTTTACAAACAAAAAAAAATGAAAAGCTAACATGCCTTGAGTCAATAAGTATTCAACTCAACTTTGTTATGGCAAGTCTAAATAAGTTCAGTAGTAAAAATGTGCTTAAAAAGTAATTTAATGAGTTGTATGTGCTCGCAATAATAGTGTTTAACATTATTTTTTATGACCACTTCATCTCTGCACACCACACATCCCTCAGTTAAATAGTGAAACACATATTCAGCCAATAATAGTGTTTAACATTATTTTTTATGACTACTTCATCTCTGTACACCACACATCCCTCAGTTGAGTAGTGTAACACATATTCAGCCACAAAGACAAAGGAGGTTTTCCAGTGTCTCTCAAAGAAGATGGGTATTGTTTTAAGAAGGTCATACCAAGGATCATTTTGCTATTTGATTTGGAATTTTAAGATCCCTTGAAGTATAAACAATATATATATATATATATATATATATATATATATATATATATATGTATATATATATTTTATTAAACATTGTTTAAACATTGTATTTGGCCTTTTGCATGTAGGGGGCAGTATTTTCGTTTTTGGCTAAAAAAAGTACCAATTTGAAACTGCCTATTTCTCAGCCCCAGAAACTAGAATATGCATATAATTAGGATAGAAACCCCTCTAAAGTTTCCAAAACTGTAAAAATATTGTTTGTGAGTATAACAGAACTGATATTGCAGTCAAAAACCTGAGGAAAATCCAATCAGGAAGTGCCTCTTATTTTGGAACCTCTCTGTTCCTATGCAGGCCTATCCTCCATTTAAAGGGATATCAACCAGATTCCTTTTTCTATGGCTTCCAGGTGTCAACAGTCTTTAGACATAGTTTCAGGCTTTTATTTTGAAAAATAAGTGTGAAAGATCACATTGCGTAAGTGGATAGGTGGGGGCTCTCAGAGTGAGTTTTGCTCTACAGAGTAAAGCGGCCATTGTTTCTCCCGGTGTTTTTGAAAAACCTACACACCCGTTTGATATATTGTCGAACATATATTTTAAAAACAACCCGATGATTGATTATAAAAAACGTTTGACATGTTTCTGTGGACATTATGGATATTATTTGGAATATACCTCTGCGTTGTCGTGACCGCTCTTTCCTGTGGATTTCTGAACATAACGCGACAAACAAACGGATGTATTTTGGGTATAAGAAAAATCTTTATGGAACAAAAGGAACATTTGTTGTGTAACTGGGAGTCTCGTGAGTGGAAACATCCGAAGATCATCAAAGGTAAACGATTAATTTGATTGCTTTTCTGATTTTCGTGACCTAGCTACTTAATGCTTAGTGTACATAATGTTATGTTATGCTATCGATAAACTTACACAAACGCTTGGATTGCTTTCGCTGTAAAGCATAATTTCAAAATCTAAGACGACAGGTGGATTAACAAAAGTCTAAACTGTGTTTTGCAATATTGCACTTGTGATTTCATGAATATGAATATTTTTTTGTAATATTTGACTGTTGCACTATGCTATTCAGCATTGTTGACAAAAATGATCCCGCTAATGGCATGGGTAGCGTCAAGAAGTTAACCCATACAAACGGATTGAATGACAGATTCACTACATGAAACAACAGTTAGTCTGATGTGTCTGTATTATCTGAGAGATATTAGAAAGATCAGGAAACATTTGTTATTGTAATTTTTTAATGCATTTCAAATCTCTTATTTTTGGCACTAAACAGTCTTCAATTTTACTGTACTTCCATACATTTTTTCAACTTGTACCGGGGGACCTTCAGACTAGTCTTGTGAGGCCTGTGGGCGTCCTAAAGCAAAACAACCAACATGTACATGTTCCTGAGAGTCTCACCTTTCCATGTTAGTGTGTAGACCAAACTGTTCGGAACCTACAGATCGGCAGATTGGCTGTACTGTCTTCAGACGAGTCCCATGATGCTTGTGGGGGTTGTAGAGCAAAAGGGAGAGTGTTCGTGAGAGTCTCATCTTTCCATAGACGGGTTCATAATAGCTTGTAGGCCAAACCATTCGGACACTGCAGTCCGAATTGATTTTTGGGATGTCTCATGAACTGACAAACACAGTTTTAGCTCTGTCACCTTTCACTGCAGATGCGACAGAGGTGGATATGGTGGATTGAGACACATCCGATGGAAAAAAATCCAATAACTTAAACTGATCGATTTTTATGGGGGTAGTGGACAGGCAAATTCCTAGATGAAAACCTGGTTCAGTCTGCTTTCCATTAACTATTATAAAAGAATGTACCTTTATTTAACTAGGCAAGTCACTTCTTGACGCTACCTATCCCGTTAGCGGGATAATTGTCATCAACAACCGCTGAATTGCAGAGCGCACATTCAAATAATATTACAAAAAAATATATTTATATTCATGAAATCACAAGTGCAATGTAGCAAAACACAGTTTAGCATTTTGTTAATCCACCTGTCATGTCAGATTTTGAAAATATGCGTTTGTGTAAGTTTATCGATCACTAGATAAAACATTATGAACACCTAGCATCAAAGTAGCTTGGTCACGAAAATCAGAAAAGCAATAAAATGAATCGCTTACCTATGATGATCTTCGGATGTTTTCACTCACGAGACTCCCAGTTACACAATACATTTTCCTTTTGTTCCATAAAGATTATTTTTATATCCAAAATACCTCAGTTTGATTGGCGCGTTATGTTCAGAAATCCACAGGCTCGAGTGATCACGACAACGCAGACAAAAATTCCAAATAGTATCCGTAATGTCCAGAGAAACATGTGAAACGTTTTTTATAATCAATCCTCGGGTTGTTTTTAAATATATCGGTAATATATAATATCGATAATATATAATAATGTTTTTACAAACATAGATAGAATGTTCCCCTAACTAATGGAAAGCTGGACACTCAAACACTACAGGTAATTACATAAACGCTCTCCCTAGAATTTCCTTAGAATTGTTAGCTTGGTGGATGTTGAGAGTAAGTGGATATCAGGGATACCGAATCACAGGAAGTCCAGTAGGAGGGGGTGGGGGGGCTCTGTGTGTGTGTGGTGTTCTGACAGGGCCCAGCCAACTGTGAAAAAGACCTGTAAACAGCGGATCAATCTGGTCTCCTTCTCTCTCTCCCTCCTCCGCAAGGGTTCTTTCTTTCTTTCTCACTTTTTCTTTCTCTCCTCTCTACAAACCTTTTTCTTCTTGTGTTGTATGCTGACACCAGGCTAATGGCTGAAATGTTCTGTCCCAAAACAGCACTGAAAACGCTCATAATATTTATCGTCTCCATTTGTTGAGAAGGCAGTGATCATACAGACTGTGACACTAGAAGCACCGAGGAAGCCATTTTGACGGCATGTGAATTTAAAATGGAAATATCTCTGCAATTCTTTAAGTCATGCACCTCTCTTGTAAGAGGACATGTCATTTTTTCCCCAGAGCACCAAAAAGTTACTTTTTCAAATCCTCCTACGGAGTTACATGCAGGTATTGATTTCTATTTAATATCGGAAAGAGCAGATTCGGAGGTTTCCAAAACACTTAACTTGGCCAAATATCTCTCAAAATTGAATAGACATGCTCTATTTAAAAATATCACATTTTCCTAGATTAACCTCTGTTCCATTGCGCTCAATGATTTATCTATACACTAGATCAGGGTATTAATTCATGCATTTCTATAGCTTCCAAAATATTTTTACATAGGTGGGGGAATGCCAAGATGGAGGCGCGGTGGTTTCAAAACTGCGCCCCTGTTAGTCATCTAGTACAGTGGTTCCCAAACGTTTATAGTACCGTACCACTTCAAGCATTCAACATCCAGCTGCGTACCCCCTCCAGCACCAGGGTCAGCGCACTCTCAAATTAGTTTTTTTTGCCATCATTATAAGCCTGCCACACACACACTATATGATACATCTATTAAACATAAGAATGAGTGTGAGTTTTTGTCACAACCAGGCTCGTGGGAAAGTGACAAAAAGCTCTTGTAGGACCAGGGCACAAATAATAATATAATAATAATCAATAATTTTGCTCTTTATTTAACCATATTACATATAAAACCTAATTTGTTCAAATCACCACAGGTTATTGAGAAGGTTGTGCTTGAAAGGATGCACATAACTCTGCATTGCTGGGTTGTATTGGAGAGAGTCTCAGTCTTAAATAATTTTACACACACAGTCTGTGCCTGTCTTTAGTTGTCATGCTAGTGAGGGCCGAGAATCCACTCTCACATAGGTACATGGTTGCAAAGAGCATCAGTTTCTTAACAGCGCGATTTGCCAAGGCAGGATACTCCGAGCACAGCCCAATCCAGAAATCTGGCAGTGGCTTCTGATTCAATTTCATTTTCACAGAACCGCTTGTTGCATTTTCGATGAGGCTCTCTTGTTCAGATATCGGTAAGTGGACTGGAGGCAGGGCATGAAAGGGATAATGGATCAAGTTGTTTGTGTCATCCGAGATTGTACACCCAACTCACTCAGGTGCTTCGCTTTATCCCAGTTGACATTGTCCGTAAGCTTGAGTTAATTTGCACACACAAAAATCATACAATGATGGAAAGACCTGTGTGTTGTCCTTATTAATGCAGGCAGAGAAGAACAACTTCTTAATCATAGCCTCAATTTTGCAGAGAGTCCCTGTAATCCTAGATTCAGATCATTCAGGCGAGAAAAACATCACCCAGATAGGCCAGTCGTGTGAGAAACTAGTCATCATGCAAGCGGTCAGACAAGTGAAAATTATGGTCAGTAAAGAGAACTTTAAGCTCGTCTCTCAATTTTTTAAAATATGTCAATTCCATTGGCAGCAAGAGCCTCTCGGTGGATGCTGCAGGGTACTCAAGTGGGGTCGGGAGCATGTCTCCCTGTCCTGCCTTTGCCCCATCAGTACAGATACCAACATGAGCAGCAGCTACATTTGGCTTCATACGGACTGTTAGTGGAATTCCAGCGAGAGCGTGATTGGATGTTAATTATTTAATTAGGCTTCCTGTATTTGACATTGTGTTGTTATTTAGATGGTTTAATTTCATTTTTGGCAGTGAAACGAGGCTACTCAGGTGAGAAAAATACCTCATCCAAATCTATAGCCACGTTATAAAATATAAATGGACTGTTTGAAAATGTGAAGAAAATAAGAATGAAATAAAAACATGAAAACATTATTGGCCACTGCATAGCATCAGCGTTTATATACCTTCAGTATTCATACCCCTCAACTTATTCCACATTTTGCATTGCAGTGCTAGAGGCGTCACTACAGATCCGCGTTCGATCCCGGACTGTATCACAATCGGCCGTGATCGGGAGTCCATAGGCACACAATTGGCCCAGGGTCATCCGGGTTAGGGGAGGGTTTGGTCGGGGGAGGGGGGGCTTTACAAGTGGGCCGTCATTGTAAATAAGAATTTGTTCTTAACTGACTTGCCTAGTAAAATGAAGGTTAAATAAAAAAAAAGATGGTTGTTGATCATTGCTAGACAGCCATTTTCAAGTCATGCCATAGATTTTCAGGCCGATTTTAAGTCAAAACTGTAACTAGGCCACTCAGGAACATTAAATGTCATCTTAAAAAGCAACTCCAGTGTTTATGTGGCCTTGTGTTTTAGGTTATTGTCCTGTTGAAAAGTGCATTTGTATCCCAGTGTCTGTTGGACAGCAGATTGAACCAGGTTTTCCTCTAAATTTTTGCCTGTGCTTACAGTAGCTCCATTCCAAAAACAACTCACTAGTCCTTGCCGATGACAAGCATACCCATAACATGATGCAGCCACCACCATGTTTGAAAATATGAAGAGTGCTACACAGTGATGTGAGCGCTTTGCATTCAGGACATACAGTTAATTCCTTTGCCACATTTTTTGCAGTTTTACTTTAGAGCATGTTTTGTAATATTTGTATTCTGTACAGACTTCCTTCTTTTCACTCTGTCATTTAGGTTAGTATTGTGGAGTAACTATAACGTTGTTGATCCATCCTCAGTTTTCTCCTATCACAGCCAATAAACTCTGTAACTGTTCTAAAGTCACCATTGGCCTCATGGTGAAATCCCTGAATGGTCTCCTTCCGAACTTTCTCAATAGGATATTTCATGTCTGCTTCTACACACAGTGTAGCCTTTTGTTAATCACCCTGTCATTCAAAACATGCTTTACAGCCAAAACTAGACAAGCATTTGTGTAAGTTTATCGATAGCCTAGCATAGCATTTTGTCCAGCTAGCAGCAGGTAACTTGGTCACAGAAATCAGAAAAGTAATCAATTTAAATCTTTGATGAGCTTCGGATGTTTTCACTCACGTGACTCCCAGTTAGATAGCAAATGTTCCTTTTTTCCCAAAATATTATTTTTGTAGGCGAAATAGCTCCGTTTGTTCTTCACGTTTGTCTGAGAAATCGCCCGGAAATTGCAGTCACGAAAACAGCTAAAAATATTCCAAATTAAGTACATAATATTGACAGAAACATGGCAAACGTTGTTTATAATCAATCCTCAAGATGTTTTTCAAATACCTATTCGATAATATATCAACCGGGACTGTTGGCTTCTTAGTAGGAGAGAGAGAAACAATGGCCGCATTTGTCCTTTACGCACCAAACACTGAGAGACTTCAGCTGACCACTGACACAATGTTGACGTATTGTGACACTAGACACATTAGGGAAGCCATAGAAAAAGTAATCTGGTTGATAGCCCATTCACTGCTCAATAGGGACGCATAGGAACGCAGAGCCTTCTAAATAAGAGTCCCTTCCTGTTTGGATTTTTCTCAGGCTTTTGCCTGCAACATCAGTTCTGTTATACTCACAGATAATATTTTTACAGTTCTGGAAACTTTAGAGTGTTTTCTATCCTAAGCTGTCAATTATATGCATATTCTAGCATCTCATCCTGACAAAATATCCCGTTTACTACGGGAACATTAGTTTTCCAAAAATGAAAATACTGCCCCCTAGTCACAAAAGGTTTTAAGGATCTTGAATACAAGACATGCATTGGTGTATTGCACAAGATTTTTCCAACTCAGGAGCTCATGCTTTCTGAAGATGTAACAGTGATGTTGGCTATTGGGCTTCCTATCAAGCACTTTGAGAGCCTGTGATCTATCACTTTAAGATGAGGTTAGGTATATTTAGCTTTCCATAGTCTGTAAATGAAGGTCAAATGGAAGAGCCAACAGAAAGAATAGAAAAAATATATTCAATACATTTTCACCTTTTCTTTTTTTTAGGTCAGACGGGAAAGCTGTTAATGTTTTGAAGCGTTCGTGTTAAAGCCATTATCAGTGGAACCCAGTGTTTGTTGTTCTGACCTCTCCCTATAAGCTCTTATCCTGTTGACCTGCTTTATGATCTCTGACCTCTTTAAAAGCCTAGGTGCAGCCAAGTCCAACTCTGTCATTCCTTTTTCTCTCATCCCTATTTATACCTGTGACCTTCTCCATCTCTTTCTGACCTCTCCTCATCAACTCTTTTTCTTTTTACTTTCTCTCTCTTTACTCTTTACCAGTCTGGTTTTTGCAGTACAAGTTGCAGCCATTCTCTGGGTTTTTGCTGAGTAACTAAGCCTCCCTCCCTCTCTCCTTTTCTCCCTCCCTCTTTTCTGCTCTCCTCTCCCCCTCCCTCCTTTCATTCACCCCTCCCTAGTGCTCTCCTCTCCCCATCCCTTTCTCCTCATGTCCCACCCCAAAACAGCATGGTGGATGCCCTTCACTTCGGGGCAAACCAATCTGGCAGATGTGCAGAGATTCTAAGGCCGAACAGCTGGCCACTACAACGGGCAGCCTCACACACACACACACACACACACACACACACACACACACACACGGGCGCGCGCACACACACACACACACGCACACACACACGCACACAGACACACCTACGTAATGTCCCCCTCTCTCTCTTTATCTCTCTTCCCCTCTCTCTCTCGCTTCTCAAACACACACAGAAGCCATGACCAGGGTGTTGTGTTTTTCACTACTCAGTGACCTGACTCAAGATGAGCTCCAGCAGTATTGTAGCAGCTGTTCATTCTGACTACCTCCCAACATGCTACTGCAGGATGGATGAGGGGAGGGGTGAGGGCTAGGGATGATGGACAGGTGAAGGAATGGAGAGAAATGATGAGAGGATGAGGAAGGAGAAAAGGGTATTAGAGAGGGAGATGGAGGAGAGAGATGAGGAGAGAGATGAGGAGAGAGATGAGGGAAGAGATGAGAGGAGAGATGAGGGAAGAGATGAGGAGAGAGATGAGGAGAGAGATGAGGAGAGAGAGATGAGGAGAGAGATGAGGAGAGAGATGAGGAGAGAGAGATGAGGAGAGAGATGAGGAGAGAGAGATGAAGAGAGAGATGAGGGGGAAAGATGAGGAGAGAGGGACAATGGAGCGGGAGAAATAGGATAATTGAGGATAGACAGATAGAGAAGGGGGGCTTGCTGCCTGTCAGGCAGCCTGTTAGTAGCTGTTCTCTTTGAGTCAGGCAGTGTGATGAACGCCTTCCCGACAATACAGCTCCATGATGCACTTATTTAACTGTCATGTCCCAGCCTGGCTGACTTTACTGCAACGCTCTGACACTGACTGATGGATAATGCAGCCATACAGTATGATGCTGGCGGATGACAGCATACAGTAAGCAACACACACACAATGAATGAGTAATACTTGTGTTCGTCGATAAAGTGTGTCAGTGCAGATTGCTATGGTTTACCACTGGCCTATGATTCACATTGCATATGATTACAGTATTGAATGTCCCAGGGTTTCGCCGTATAACTATTCATCTACTTACACTGCCTCATCCATGTTACATAAAACGCTAATCACTTTGTCAACTTGGCTGCAATACAAGTTAGCATAATGGATCAATGCCATTTCAGGATTTTAAATGACTGCGTAGGACTTTGTGTCCTGTGGGGAAATACAGCGTGTCCCTTTCCTTGAAGTTTCTGACTCTCTAACCCACGTCGACGTCACCCTGGCATGTGATTGGCCAGTCGGGGTTGTGTAACCCGTTCAATCAGTTAATTGAATCACCTCATCTATTACCAGTCTGCCGACGTCAACCATGTTCCAGCAAAGTCATTACAAGCTTTTTATGAAGTTCCCCCAAAACGACAACATCAATGCCTCGAGACACAGCTACTGTGTCTGCATGTTAGATACTCTGTACTTTCCCTCCTCTTCTCTACTCCTCTCTTCTCTATCCTTCGCTATAGACTTATTTTCTTCTCTCCCTTCCCTTCATCTTCTTCCCCTCTCTTCCTCTTCCCTATTTTTTCCTCCCTTCCACCCTTTCCCTCCTGCCTCTCATCCCGTTGTCCTCCTCACACCTGTCATCCCGTTGTCCTCCTCACATCTGTCATCCCATTGTCCTCCTCACACCTGTCATCCCGTTGTCCTCCTCACACCTGTCATCCCGTTGTCCTCCTCACACCTCTCATCCCGTTGTCCTCCTCACACCTGTCATCCCCTTGTCCTCCTCACACCTCTCATCCCATTGTCCTCCTCACACCTCTCATCCCATTGTCCTCCTCACACCACTCCCTAGGGCCCCATTTAAATCAGTTTTATTCTGTAAAAAATATGACATCATTTTCCCCCCAAAAAAATTCCAGGTTTCAGATTTTTGGTCAATTTTTTTTATGTTTTCACTTTCAAAATCACACATTTTGTAATAGAAAAACAACCAAATTGGATGTTATAAGTCCATAACAATGCTTAAACCACAGGCAAGGAATATTTAGCTGACGTTAGAGACTTGTGTAGTCAGAGTTACTAGCTAACGTCATGGCTGGTGACATGACATGGTGAGCTAATGTTAACTTGCTTACTAAAAATCAACAGGTGGGTTGCTACAATTTTCCCTCTAAGCTGCACATGGTGCCCGGGCGTGCAGTAGCCCGAGTAGCTCCCTCAGGACTGCCACGTAAAGTAAATATTAGCCCACAGAGAGAAGCACAGCATTGAACTTAACTCAACTTTCAAGAGCAGTGGTCAACAACTGGTTGACCGCGATATCCAAGGCATTCCTAGTCGATCGCCAAACATTTCTGTAAAAAAAACAATGATAAAGCCTTGTGCTCCTATATTTTTTTGTTTGTCTCGTGCTGTTGGCGGTATGTGCACCCGATTAATAATAAGCTGCCCTGCATGCCAGGTAGGCAACTGTTGCCATTATTTTTTATTTCATTTGATTTTTTTGTACGTTTTACAAAAATCATCTCCAAAATATTGTTATTTTTTTTAAACAAAGCAAATACTATTATTATTATTAATTTAGAATTATATAAAAGCCCCTTGGATATTCTCACAGATATATTATTAACCCTGTTATTAGCAGGACAATATATATTGGTCATATTGGTCATGGCTCTTAAGCAGCTCCCTTCTCCAGCTGTATCCACTAAAAGCGTGCGAGGTTCAAGGCACAAGGGCAGGGGGCATGGGATGGGCCGCAGAGCCGCGCACTGAAGACGGACCTAGTCCATGGGGAAGGGAGTAGGAGGAAGGGGGAGGGGTGGTGGACCCCAATAATGGCGCTGACTAGGGAAACCTTCCCGCTGTTCTTAGTGCCAGTCTGTATGTTCAAACTAAAACAATGTAACTAATAATGGCATCTTTATGCTTTTGTTAATAAAATAATGATAAAAATACTCTTTCAAAATGCTTATGTTTATTTAGTTATGGATCCATAACGAAATACTATGGTTATAAATATCACTGAATTACAGAAATATTGGAACAAAGTTGTCTAATGAAGGTAAACAAATTGCTGCTTACTGGAAAATACTCTTTCAAACACATACGATCACGTTGTACCACACCATAATGGCTATTAGCAGGTAGCTGGACAACAGACTTGCTTAGAAGGAGGGTACGGGGAGAATTATATCGTCAAATGTATTTCTTTGTTTGGTTGGCTGTATCACAACCGGCCGTGATTGGTTGCAATTTCAGTTTAATCCACCAGAAAATACAAAACAAATAATTGAGCAAAAAGTATTATTGCTATTGTTATGTATCACATCCGACGGTGATTGGAAGTCCCATTGGGCACAATTGGCCCAGCGTTTCTCTCCCTTTAAACACAGAAATAAATGTTTTGGCCTTTACAAATATTATTTTGGCCTTTAATCGGATTAAAATGGCTCACTTTTGTTTTTTTTAACAAAATAATCTCCAAAATATCGTTATATATTATCAAGTTTGTGGCACAGTCATATAGCCTACATAAAGCTGTCTTTGGATCAAAATAAGTACCAACATTCTTTCTGATAGTCTTTAATAAATAAATGTTCTGGTTGTCCTGACCTGGACACCATGTACAGTATTATAACAGCCCATTATTCATTCTGATAGTCTTTAATAAATAAATGTTCTGGTTGTCCTGACCTGGACACCATGTACAGTATTATAACAGCCCATTATTCTTTCTGATAGTCTTTCATAAATAAATGTTCTGGTTGTCCTGACCTGGACACCATGTACAGTATTATAACAGCCAATTATACTCTCTGATAGTCTTTAATAAATGAATATTCTGATTGTCCTGACCTGGACACCATGTACAGTATTATTACAGCCCACTATTCTTTATGATAGTCTTTAATAAGATAATGTTCTGGATGTCCTGACCTGGACACCATGTACAGTATTATAACAGCCCATTATTCTTTCTGATAGTCTTTAATAAATAAATGTCCTGGTTGTCCTGACCTGGACACCATGAACAGTATTGTAATAGCCCATTATGGACTATTAGCAGGACAATATACCTTTACCAACACCTGTCTGTATTTTGATCCTTTGTGGTTCGGGGCTCCTGAGAGGATAGGGGCTCCCGCAGTGCAAAATGCATTGCTACAGATGCAGGTTCGACACCCGTGCCGGACGCCATCGAGAGACCCATGATGCGGCTTTGGTTTTCATTTAGAATCCAGTCCTCTATATGTAATTATTGGCGGAGAGTCACGGCATATTTTTCGATAGCCTGTCGGCCTACCATAGTCGACATGAGTCTCACTAGTGTTGAGGAATTTTCTGTTGAAAGTGGTGTAGGTCTTAGTTATTTAAAGAGCATAGTGAAGCTAGAAGCAATAGGATTTGAAGCAATAGCCTACACCTATTTTAGCACCATTTCCCGCTGCTCTGAAACAAGCATGGGGACACGTCTTGATAAATCAATAAGATTTATATTTTCACTGGTATTTGGGTATTGGTTAGACGACAATTATACAATTAAGGTGTAGACATGTTATGCTCTTGACTCAACACTATACACGTCAATGATTGCACTTAACAAAGAGCTGCAGTTCGTTTCAGAATGGGTGGCAAGGAATAAGTTAGTCCTAAATATTTCTAAAAGTCAAAGCATTGTATTTTGGACAAATCATTCAGTAAACCCTAAACCTCAACTAAATCTTGTAATAAATAATGTGGGAATTGAGCAAGTTGAGGTGACTAAAGTGCTTGGAGTAACCCTGGATTGTAAACTGTCTTGGTCAAAACATATTGATACCTTCACGTATACTCCCCCTCTGGCCTCTAGGTCACCAGACTGCTGATTATTACGCTCACCAGCGCTTATTGACGCTCACCTGGACTCCATCACCTCCTTGATTACCTGCCCCATTTATGTCACACCCTTCGGTTCCCTCCCCCAAGCGTTGTTGTTTCTGTTTCATATCTGTGCACTGTTCGTGTTTCTTGTTAAGTTCATGTTTGTTTATTTATTAAATGTATTCACTTCCTGAACTTGCTTCCTGACTCTCAACGTACATCATTACAGATACAACAGTAGCTAAGATGGGAAGAAGTCTGTCCATAATAAAGGGCTGCTCTACCTTCTTAACAGCACTGTCAACAAGGCAGGTCCTACAGGCCCTAGTTTCTACCTTCTTAACAGCACTGTCAACAAGGCAGGTCCTACAGGCTCTAGATTTGTGGCACCTGAACTACTGTTCAGTCGTGTGGTCAAGTGCCAAGAAGAGGGACTTAGTAAAATTGCAATTGGCTCAGAACAGGGCAGCACGGCTGGCCCTTGGATGTACACAGAGAGCAAAAATGAATAATATGCATGTCAATCTCTCCTGGCTCAAAGTGGAGGACAGATTGACTTCATCACTACTTGTATTGTGAGATGTATTGACGTGCTGAATGCACAGAGCTGTCTGTTTAAACAACAAGCACACAGCTCAGACACCCATGCGTACCCCACAAAACATGCCACCAGAGGTCTCTTCACAATCCCCAAGTCTTGAACAGTCTATGGGAGGCGCACAGTACTTCTGTACACAGAGCTATGACTACATGGAATTATATTACACATCGGCTAAGTGATGCAAGCAGTATAATCAGATCAAAAAAACAGATACAAATTATTGTCACACCCTGTACTGTTTCACCTGTCGTTGTACTTGTCGCCACCCCCTTCCAGATGTAGCCCATATTCCCCATTATCCCCTGTGTATTTATACCTGTGTTCTCTGTTTGTCTGTTGCCAGTTTGTTTTGTTTGTGAAACCTACCAGCGTTTGTTCCCCTGCTCTTGCCTGTTTATTGCTCCTATTTTCTAGTCCTTTCCGGTTTTGACCATTCTGCCTGCCAAGACCCTGAGACTGCCTAAAGGCCTGTACCTTACCCCACCTTACTGGATTATTGACCCCTGTCTGCCCTGACCCTGAGACTGCCTGCCGTTCTGGACCCTTTGTACCCTGTCTTGATTATTGACCCCTCCCTGCCCTGACCCTGAGACTGCCTGCCGTTGTGGACCCTTTGTACCCTGTCTTGATTATTTACCCCTCCCTGCCCTGACCCTGAGACTGCCTGCCGTTCTGGACCCTTTGTACCCTGTCTTGATTATTGACCCCTCGCTGCCCTGACCCTGAGACTGCCTGCCGTTCTGGACCCTTTGTACCCTGTCTTGATTATTGACCCCTCCCTGCCTTTGACCTGTTGTTTGCCTGCCCCTGTATTAGAAATAAACATGTATTTCTTCGACACTGTCTGCATCTGGGTCTTACCTGAAACGTGATATCTTATGGAACAGCGGGGACTGTGAAGTAACACAAACATAAGTACAGACACATGCATACACACACACATGATAACATACGCACTATACACACATGTACATTGAAAAAGACATACCACTGAGCAGTATATATTTATATTTTTCATTTATTTTGTCAAAATGCCGTTTTGTATTGCACATGTACCTCCCCCTCGCAAACCTACTTCGGTTGGATCTGCAAAAGATGACACTGTAACTTGTGCTTAATTAACTTACTTTTTGTTTTTCAATTTAAATCTCATGGTCGCTGCTGCAGATCAAAATAATCAAAGTGTTAAAAACAAAACAGTCACCAGTAACATTAGCTTATTTGGTTGAACACAAAATGTACACTGGGTGTACAAAACAATAAAAACACCTACTCTTCCATGACATAGACTGACCAGGTGAATCCAGGTGAAAGCTATGATCCTTAATGTTTTCATTTGTTAAATTCACTTCAAAACAGTGTAGATGAAGGGAAGGAGACAGGTTAAATAGTATTTTTAGTCTTGAGACAATTGAGACATGGACCAGGTATGAGTGTCAATTCAGAGGGTGAATTTTGTGTTATATGAAACATTTGATCTCAAATCTAAAATGTTGGAGTATAGAGACAAAACATTTTTTATTGCTTTTGTGTGTAACACTGTCAAAATAAATATGGAAGGGAGTGTATATGAGTTGAACACTAGGTTTAAAGTGTTGTGACTTTACTTTCATTCATCTGATAACGGTTATTTATTTAATCCACAAGCTATGTTTAATTGTTATTGATTAAATTAATCATGTAACAATTAACTCATTAGGATTTGAGGCACCACGGAAGAAGTTGTTTAAAGCATTACCATCTCACAAATTAAACTCTATCAGGTCTTTACCCAAACATCCATAAAACAGTCAACATATTAATCATAACCTCTTATCATAACATTCATCTGAACAATTGTACCCTTCTTGGATCTGCAAAAATCCCCAGCCTTGCTCATAAGTCAGTACTACAGAAATTGGTTTAATCATGTATTTACTAGCTAACTAAATAATAACACAGAATAAACATTGTCTCATGTAAAGGTCCCTAGTGGACTGACCAAATTTGATGACTTATTAGACAGAGATGGAGAGGGGTAAAAAGGGAGAGATAGAGAAAAATGGACAATTATTGTGGATACATTCTATAACTATTCTCCCATTAATGGTATACTTTGCACACAAACCGCCGCCCATTTGGAGAAAGAAATCGTTGTTTTTGTTTATCTCTGTCAGAACCCAGCCTTCTCGGACAGTGTAACGGTTTTCTTTATGTGAAGGAGAGTCGGACCAAAATGCAGCGTGTAGATTGCGATCCATGTTTTAATGAACAAACGTAAAACACGAATCAATGCAAACACTACAAAATAAAGAACGTGATGAACGTAACGAAAACCTAAAACAGCCTATCTGGTGAAAAACACATAGACAGGAACAATCACCCACAAACACACAGTGAAACCCAGGCTACCTAAATATGGTTCCCAATCAGAGACAATGACGAACACCTGCCTCTGATTGAGAACCATATCAGGCCGAACATAGAACTAGACAAACTAGACATGTAACATAGAATGCCCACTCAGATCACACCCTGACCAATCAAAACATAGAAAATACAAAGTAAACTATGGTCAGGGCGTGACAGTACCCCCCCCCCCAAGGTGCGGACTCCGGCCGCAAAACCTGAACCTATAGGGGAGGGTCTGGGTGGGCATCTGTCCGCGGTGGCGGCTCTGGCGCTGGACGTGGACCCCACTCCATGACAGTTTTAATCCCCCTCCTAAACGTCCCTAAATAGGTTACCCACCACAATGATAACATGGGACAGAGGGACAGCTCGGGACAGAGGTAACTCGGGACAGATGGGTAGCTCAGCACTGAGAGGAAGCTCAGCACTGAGAAGAAGCTCAGCACTGAGAGGAAGCCCAGGCAGGTAGTAGAAACTACCAGAACCTGGCTGGCTGGCGGTTTCAGCAGATCCTGGTCGACTAGCAGATCTGGAAGAATCTGGTCGACTGGCGGATCTGGGAGAATCTGGTCGACTGGCGGATCTGGGAGAATCTGGTCGACTGGCGGATCTGGGAGAATCTGGTCGACTGGCGGATCTGGGAGAATCTGGTCGACTGGCGGATCTGGGAGAATCTGATCGACTGGCGGATCTGGGAGAATCTGGTCGACTGGCAGATCTGGGAGAATCTGGACGACTGGCAGATCTGAGAGAGTCTGGACGACTGGCAGATCTGGAAGAGTCTGGTCGACTGGCAGATCTGGAAGAGTCTGGTCGACTGGCAGATCTGGAAGAGTCTGGTCGACTGGCAGATCTGGAAGAGTCTGGTCGACTGGCAGATCTGGAAGAGTCTGGTCGACTGGCAGATCTGGAAGAGTCTGGACGACTGGCAGATCTGGAAGAGTCTGGACGACTGGCAGATCTGGAAGAGTCTGGACGACTGGCAGATCTGGAAGAGTCTGGACGACTGGCAGATCTGGAAGAGTCTGGACGACTGGCAGATCTGGAAGAGTCTGGACGACTGGCAGATCTGGAAGAGTCTGGTCAACTGGCAGATCTGGAAGAGTCTGGTCGACTGGCAGATCTGGGAGAGTCTGGTCGACTGGCAGCTCTGGCTGCTCCATGCTGACTGGCTGCTCCATGATGACTGGCAGCTCTGGCTGCTCCATGCTGACTGGCTGCTCCATGCTGACTGGCAGCTCTGGCTGCTCCATGCTGACTGGCTGCTCCATGCTGACTGGCAGCTCTGGCTGCTCCATGCTGACTGGCTGCTCTGGCTGCTCCATGCTGACTGGCTGCTCCATGCTGACTGGCGGCCCTGGCTGCTCCATGCTGACTGGCTGCTCCATGCTGACTGGCAGCTCTGGCTGCTCCATGCTGACTGGCTGCTCCATGCTGACTGGCTGCTCCATGCTGACTGGCTGCTCCATGCTGACTGGCAGCTCTGGCTGCTCCATGCTGACTGGCTGCTCTGGCTGCTCCATGCTGACTGGCTGCTCCATGCTGACTGGCTGCTCCATGCTGACTGGCGGCCCTGGCTGCTCCATGCTGACTGGCGGCCCTGGCTGCTCCATGCTGACTGGCGGCCCTGGCTGCTCCATGCTAACTGGCAGCTCTGGCGGCTCCTTGCAGACTGGCAGCTCTGGCGGCTCCTTGCAGACTGGCAGCTCTGGCGGCTCCTTGCAGACTGGCAGCTTTGGCGGCATCCTGCAGACAGGCAGCTCTGGCGGCTCCTTGCAGACTGGCAGCTCCTTACAGACTGGCAGCTCCTTGCAGACTGGCAGCTCCTTGCAGACTGGCAGCTCCTTGCAGACTGGCAGCTCTATGCTAACTGGCAGCTCTATGCTAACTGGCAGCTCTATGCTAACTGGCAGCTCTATGCTAACTGGCAGCTCTATGCTAACTGGCAGTTCTGAACAGGCGGGAGACTCCGGCAGCGCTGTAGAGGCGGAAAGCTCTGACAGCGCTAAACAGGCGGGAGACTCCGACAGCACTGAAGAGGAGGGAGGCTCTGGCAGCGCTGGACAGGCGAGGCGCACTGTAGGCCTGATGCGTGGTGCTGGCACTGGTGGTACTGGGCCGAGGACACGCACAGGAAGCCTGGTGCGGGGAGCTGCTACCGGAGGGCTGGGGTGTGGAGGTGGTACTGGAAAAACCGGACCGTGCAGGCGCACTGGAGCTCTTGAGCACCGAGCCTGCCCAACCTTACCTGGTTGAATGCTCACGGTCGCCCTGCCAGTGCGGCGAGGTGGAATAGCCCGCACTGGACTATGCAGGCGAACCGGAGAAACCGAGCGCAAGGCTGGTGCCATGTAAACCGGCCCAAGGAGACGCACTGGGGACCAGCTGCGTAGAGCCGGCTTCATGGCATTAGGCTCGACGCTCAATCTAGCCCGGCAGACACGCGGAGCTGGAATATACCGCACCGGGCTATGCACCCGCACTGGAGACACCGTGCGCACCACTGCATAACACGGTGCCTGTCCGGTCTCTCTAGCCCCCCGGTAAGCACAGGGAGTCTGCCCAGGTCTCCTACCTGGCATAGCCATACTCCCTGTTAGCCCCCCCCCAAGAAATTTTTGGGGCTGCCTCTCAGGCTTCCATCCGCGTCGCCGTGCTGCCTTCTCATACCAGCGCCTCTCTGCTTTCACCGCCTCCATTCTACGGTAACCTTCCTCGCACTGCTCCAGCGAATCCCAGGCGGGCTCCGGCACTCTCCCTGGGTCGGCCGCCCACCTGTCGATCTCCTCCCAAGTAGTATACTCCATACTGTACTCCTCCTTGGGCTGTTCCTGTTGTTTCTTCTCCCGCTGCACCTTAGTGCGGCTACACTCCCCTGGTTTAGCCCAGGGTCCTCTCCCGTCGAGGATTTCCTCCCATGTCCAGAAATCCTTATTGCGCTTCTCCTCGCGCTGCTCCTGCCTGTTGACACGCTGCTTGGTCCGTTGGTGGTGGGTGATTCTGTAACGGTTTTCTTTATGTGAAGGAGAGTCGGACCAAAATGCAGCGTGTAGATTGCGATCCATGTTTTAATGAACAAACGTAAAACACGAATCAATGCAAACACTACAAAATAAAGAACGTGATGAACGTAACGAAAACCTAAAACAGCCTATCTGGTGAAAAACACATAGACAGGAACAATCACCCACAAACACACAGTGAAACCCAGGCTACCTAAATATGGTTCCCAATCAGAGACAATGACGAACACCTGCCTCTGATTGAGAACCATATCAGGCCGAACATAGAACTAGACAAACTAGACATGTAACATAGAATGCCCACTCAGATCACACCCTGACCAATCAAAACATAGAAAATACAAAGTAAACTATGGTCAGGGCGTGACAGACAGGGGTTTGGTTGTCCTTCTCTCTGACTTCTCTAAGGCTCTGACTGTCCACAAGAGGTCACAATGTCTTTCTTCTTAGGTGTCCGAGGCTTCAATGACTTGTCATGTAATCTGAAGCATAACTAAAAGATGGTGTTCCCTTCCACTCGTTCTGGAAGATTGGTTCTCTGAAGACAGGCTAATCAACCCTATTAATGATCCCCAGTGAGGTGATGAGAGAGAGCAGCGTAGTAGATGATGGTCTGAAGAGAGTAATAGGATGGTCCTACTTGAATTCACTTTCCTAGATACCGTAGATAGGACAGCTGTACCAGTGATTGTCTGAGGTGAGCTTCTCGCCTCTTCCTCCTTGTGTTGGTATTCAGGATTCGGACCACGATGGACATGAGCTGCAGCTCTTCGTCTCTCTGGTATAAAGGAAGGTGAGTTTATTTATTGTCATGCTGACAAGCTCTCTGACCTCACTCGGGGTGTGGTTATGTAATATGCAAAGGATATCAAAAACTATTATCTATTTAGAAAACTACAATCACATTCCTGTCTTAACACAAATACCTTCATCACTTTTCATATCATGCTCAACGCATCAGATGAAACCTCATACCTTTAATGGCCATACTTTACAAGTTACAGTATTTCCTCCAAAATATTTTTTATGACATCACAAAATATTCAACCATATGGCATTAGTTTCCATATCCCCTCCATTATTCACTTTTTGGACATTTGAGTTTTGGGTGGGCAAAATCTCTGTGTGGGAGAAGATCTGGTTATTGTCAGCCATTGCCAAACTGATCTGACCCATTGTGATCCTCACAGGACAGTCATGACAAAAGGTATGACGTGAGCCCCATGGGGATGGTCTGAACTTCCTCTCTCATGGTGTGGGGGCCTCCGAGTCAGGAGGAAAATGAACCCAATAGCACCCATCCTAGCCAAGTCCTTCCCCATGGCAACAAGGCTACCCAGCATCTATCCATCACACAACTAAGACACCTCTCAGCTCACTGAGGGGCAGACAGACAGAGACAGATGCTGAGCACATCTGACATAATGATGATGTCATGTGAGGGGTTGTGTTCTTACTTCACTGAACAAAAGTATAAACGCAACATGTAAAGTGTTGGTCCTATGTTCCAAGATCCCAGAAATGTTCCATACGCACAAAAAGCATATTTCTCTCAAATTGGGTGCACAAATTTGATTACACCCCTGTTAGAGAGCATTTCTCCTTTGCCAAGATAATCCATCCACCTGACAGGTATTGCATACAAGAAACGGATTAAACAGCATGATCACCACACAGCTGCACCTTCTGCTGGGGAAAATAAAAAGCCACTGTAAAATATGCAGTTGATACACAACACAATGCCACAATGTCTCAAGTTTTGAGGGAGCATGCAATTGGCATACTGACTACAGGAATGTTGACCAGAGCTGTTGCCAGATAATTGAATGTTCATTTCTCTACCATAAGCCACCTCCAATGTCGTTTTAGAGAATTTGGCAGTACGTCCAACCGTCCTCACAACCGCAGACCACGTGTAACCACACCAGCCAAGGACCTCCACATCTGGCTTCTTCACCTGCGGGATCGTCTGAGACAGCCACCCGGACAGCTGATGAAACTGGGTTTGCACAACCAAGAATTTCTGCACAAACTGTCAGAAACTGTCTCAGGGAAGCTTATCTGTGTGCTCGTCGTCATCACCAGGGTTTTGACCCGACTACAATTTGGCGTTGTAACAGACTTCAGTGGGCAAATTCAAGTTTAAGGGCCACTGGCACGATGGAGAAGTGTGCTCTTCACGGTTGAATCCCAGTTTCAACTGTACCGGGAAGATGGCAGACAGCATGAATGGCATCGTGTGGGCAAGCGGTTTGTTGTAGTCAACGTTGTGAACAGAGTGCCCCATGGTGACGGTGGGGTAATGGTAGGGCAGGCATAAGCTACAGACAAAAAACACAATTGCATTTTATCGATGGCAATTTGAATGCACTGAGATGCCATGACGAGATCCTGAGGCACATTGCTATGCCATTCATCAGCCGCCATCATCTCATGTTTCAGGATTATAATGCATGGCCCCATGTCGCAATCATCTGAACACAATTGCTGGAAGCTGAAAATGTCCCAGTTTTTCCATGGCCTGCGTAGTCACCAGACATGTCACCCATTGAGCATGTTTGGGAGGCTCTGGATCGCCGTGTACGACAGCGTGTTCCAGTTCCCGCCAATATCCAGTAACTTCGCGTGGGACAACATTTTGAGTGGGACAAAATTCCACAGGCCACAATCAACAGCCTGATCAACTCTATGAAGAGGAGATGTGTTGTGACCAACAGATGGTATCTGTGACCAACAAATGCATATCAGTATTCCCAGTCATGTGAAATCCATAGATTAGGGTAATGAATTTATTTCAATTGACTGATTTCCTTATATGAACTGTAAATCCATTAAATATTTTTAATTGTTGCATTTATATATTTTTTCAGTGTATGTATGTGCAACCAGGCAGAGCAGAACACTCAGAACCAAAATAGTAAGTTCTGCTTGACCACATGTATTTATTTTTCAGGGTAGTTACTCTGTTCGTTACTCCGATATAGGACCTGCAAATTGGGGCAGAGAAACCATCACGCTGTCAATCGATCCGATTCTAAACCAACATATGCATTGTAAAGGAATAAGAGCTATATTTTGTGGTATTCCGTTTGATTTTGACACACACACACACAACTCTGCCTAAATCCCACATATCTGTTTGCGGTGACCCACTTGAAGGACATGACTGTAATATGATAATCTGCATAATTGTTCCTGCTGCTGCGTTTGTCTGAAATCTCTCCTTCCAGTCCCCCTTTGAAGTCCTGATGGGAAGGCTATCTGGGGACTTGAAACAAGTCTTTTGGTAACTTTATCAGAAACCTAATGGAAAACAGTTTGAGAGCAATATAGACAGACCATACTACACACTGCTTTGAGCCAGGAGTTTGAGTTCCCTGTGGAGTCTACTGAGTATATTTTAGCATCTGTTCAAGCGAGCAATATTGACAGGTTCACGTCATAGGTATGAAACAGAATATATTAAAAATCGTTTGAATGTGTGTGTGTACAAGCAATTTACGCTGTGTGTGTACAAACAAACTGGGCTGTGTGTGTACACTTAGGTTTAAAACCATTTGGGCTATGAGTATCAGTGTAGGCTGCGCAGAGGAGGAAGATGAGAACCATCCTCCTCAGTAAATTTCATAAAAATACAAATAGTAAAACAAAAAAAGTTTGTATTTTTTGATGAAACTACTAAATATATTCACGTGATCACGTAACTAAATAACTGATTAAATGAAGGTCTGCAGTAGCCTCAACAACACTACCTTGGGTAGCACCATGGTGTAGCCGGAGGACAGTTACTTTCCATCCTCTTCTGGGTACATTAACTTCAATACCAAACTTAGGAGGCTCATGGTTCTCACCACCCTTCCAAAGATTTACACAGTGATTATGACGACTTCCGGAGGGTGTCCTCCACCCTATCAGATCTCTTGCAGCATGAACTGACATGTTGTCCACCCAATTAAAGGATCAGAGAATTAATCTAGTACTGAAAGTATTAGCTACAGCTAGCATGCGCTGCACTGCATAACATGTGGTGAGTAGTTGACCCAAAGAGAGAGAAAGACAATAATTGAGCAAATTTATTTATTCAAAAATGAAGTGGAAGCAGCAGAGCGAGAGATAGCAAGAGCTAGCTATATTTCGTTTTATTTTTTTACTTTCACTTACTTAGCTAGCTAACGGAGATAACTAATTGAGCCAACTCAAGCACCCGGCTCAAACAGAGGGGAATGCTATTTACTGTATGTTAGCCAGATGGCTAAGGCAATCTAATACTGTAACTCCTCCAAGTCAAGGTAAGCTTTTGGTTTTATTAATTTATTGCCACTGGCGCGCTATTGTAACTGCTAAACTGCTTGCTATACACTGTACTACGTGATTGTAGCGGGTTTACTAATGAGTTAATTCTAATAGCTATGTTCGCCTGGTCACAAACATTTGTGCGTTGTGCACAGAAGTCCACAAGTGAAGGAATAAGGTGAGCTGAGGAGAGTGCGTAGATTCAAGAAGGAATTAAACAACGAGCAAATTGACGATGCTGTTAGTATGTGGTTGCTATGAAAGTGAACTGTGTGTGCGGGTGATCAAGTATGAATTCAGGGATAAACCTAACTGAATTTGTCCAGTAGAAACTGTAATTTTGGTTAAGAAAGTAAACATTTTGCAATGATTGGACTAATGATTACACCTTAGATAAGCTAGATCACTGTCTGTCACCTTGATTACTCCAATTTGTCTTTCGACATGTGCACCTACGTTATAAACTTTCATTCGTAGTCTGTTGAAGCAACCTTATTATGGTTATAGGGAAATGTGAGTATCATGTGGTAGCCTAAACCTGGGTGAATGGAATATGAGTCATCCAATGTGCTGTAATAGAAATAAGGCCATGCTCATATAAAAAACATCTTCTCTCATCTTAAACATCACTGACCACCACTGATGTGTATACACTTATGTTAAAAGCAGTTTGTGCTATGGGCTGTGTGTGTATCTGATGGCAGATTTTGGGTCTTGGCAGCAGGCAGGTGTGTGTAAAGCAGTCAGTCTGTTTTGGTGTGTGTGTGTGTGTGGGGGGGGGGGGGGGGATTGTGGTTCCAGCCCTTAATTATGAAAACTAACAACCAGGGGGCATTTTGTATTATAATGACACTGGCAGAAGGAGAGAAAGCGTGAAGACACTGCCTCTCCGTCAGATGGCCGGAGGAGAGAGAGAGTGAGGGATGACACTGACAGGAGAGGGAAGAATGGATGACAGAAGTAAAGAGGAGAGAAAAGAGGCGATGGTAGAGATTCCAAAACCTTTTGCAAGTGAGAACCTGTTCCATCCAATCTCACGGAAGGCTTGCTTTTATTTTGTTTTATTGTATTTAAACCTACTTTTAACATGCAGTAATAGCCCATGTGGGAATCAAAACCACAACTTGGATTGCAACCCAACTGCAATCAGACCAGTAGTGCCTAATAATACAAATGATATTACTGTGAACGAGGGATACAAAGTGCTGTATTTTGAAAGCAGATGCTTCCACACAGATGTGGTTCCTGACTTAATTAAGCAATTAAGATCATCATGTTTTGGGTCATGTATAATAATATCCAAATGGCCATTATTTTTGGCTACCAGCTAGAAGAAGAGATCTCAGTGACTCTGAAAGAGGGGTCTCAAAGGAGCATAGAGGGTTTAAAGGGTGTGTGTGTGTGTGTGTGTGTGTGTGTGTGTGTGTGTGTGTGTGTGTGTGTGTACGTGCGTACGTGTCAGTCACAAGATCTCAACCCAATTGAACACTTATCTGAGATTCTAGAGCGGTGGCTGAGACAGCGTTTTTCACCACCATCAACAAAACGCCAAATTTCGGATTTTCTCGTGGATGAATGGTGTCGCATCCCTCCAATTGAGTTCACACACTTGTGGAATCTATGCCAAGGCGCATTGAAGCTGTTCTGGCAGCTCGTGGTGGCGCAACAGTCTATTAAGAGACTTTATGTTGGTGTTTCCTTTATTTTTGCAGGTACCTGTATATCTTTCAGAGCTTTGATAAGCTTTATAAAAATTTTTTTTTTTTAGATGGGACAATCAAGTTCTAATTCTACGAACCAGGCTTTGCTCAGTGTCCTACAACAGTGGAAAGGTTTTGGTGAGGGTCTTATAAAGGGTGAGAGCCCATTCACCCATGTACTCACCCATGCTGTCATTGGCTGGCCTGCCTGGGCACATGATGCAGCTCCACTGAGGCAGGCTATACAGAAGTAGCTATACCCCCCCCAGGTTCACTAGCTGTAAAAATGGCTATGAAATATGCCAACAATTCACGAGTACAGTACTCACCTCGAGGGCGGCAAGCAAGTGTGTATTGGAAGTGACGTTTTATGGTTAGTGAACTTCGCTCAGGGCAGGGAAAATGTTAATACGTGCTACACTGTACTGTATAGGATATGGTTCAGAGAGAGGGGAGACCATGAGCACATTCGTCTTTAGTTTTTTCACAGATTTTGGGTTCCCAAAGCAGGCAACGTAGCAAATTATTTGAGCCATTTTCAGTCAATAATATCTTCTTTTTTACATGGTTTGGATTTATGTTACAGCTCTGCGAGAAATCCCAGAGGATCCGCTTGGAATAATAGTAACCGCCTTGTAATAACATAACACGTACATAGTAACTGTATTAGTTACTAATTTTACCAATTAAAAAAAA
Organism: Oncorhynchus mykiss; assembly: GCF_057628025.1. Classification (NCBI taxonomy): domain Eukaryota; kingdom Metazoa; phylum Chordata; class Actinopteri; order Salmoniformes; family Salmonidae; genus Oncorhynchus; species Oncorhynchus mykiss. The sequence continues at coordinate 4,054,120 of NC_143049.1, forward strand.
GAAAAAACAATATTCTTTCCTTCCTAAGACCCAGAGTTTTTCCCGGTCAGTTCATATGGTCATGGAAAAATATGGTCAGCTCACATGATGGGTCTGTCCTGACCCTAGTCTTATCAACATGTTTGGCCTGTGTTGTGTTGTGGTCTGGCCATCCCTGATCAGACTGATCTGTGTGTGTCTCTAATTACTTAAGCCTGGCCTTGGCCGCTGCTACACTGCACTATATGTTTACCACCCAGCTCTCGCTCTCGCTGTGTAGATTGCCTCATTAATCCCTGGTTAATTTAATCAGTGAAGTCAGCAGCAGCAGCTATCAGTGGGTTAATCCAACATCCCATAGTATCCTATAGCCGATTAGCTAATCTTACCTTCCACTGATCATATATTATGCTACATTACTGGGACAGTACATAATACATTACTGGTATTGCTGGGAGCATTGGTAATACATTTAATTGTATTGAGGGCATCCTTTATCTTGTTGTACTGCTAATACATTTAACCCTTGTTTGGTGGAGTGCTTTCCAGTAATCTACTAACTCTAGCTCATACCCTGATATCAAATCAAATTGTATTTGTCACATGCACCGAATACAACAAGTGTAGAAATTACAGTGACATGCTTACTTACAAGCCCTTAACCAACAATGCAGTTAAGAAAAATAAGTTTTAAGTAAAAAATTGAAGAAAAAAAAAACAATTAAACAGCAGCAGTAAAATAACAATAGCGAGGCTATATACAGGGGGTACCGGTACAGAGTCAATGTGTGGGGGCACCAGTTAGTCGAGGTAATTGAGATAATATCTACATGTAGGTAGAGTGACAATGCATAGATAATAATCAGAGTAACAGCAGAGTAAAAGGGGGGGCAATGCAAATAGTCTGGGTAGCCCTTTGAAACTTAAATCAGTTTTACCTAATGTCTATCAACATGTTAAATGTGCAACAAGAGGGAAAATAACTCTGGACCACCTATCCTCCACACACAGAGATGCATACAAAGCTCGCCCTCCATTTGGCAAATCTGACCATAATTATATCCTCCTGATTCCTGCTGACAAGCTAAAATTAAAGCAGGAAGCACCAGTGACTAGATCAATAAAAAAGTGATCAGATGAAAAGATACAGGACGGTTTTGCCAGCACAGACTGGAATATGTTCCAGGATTCCTGCAATGGCACTGAAGAGTACACCACAGCTGTCATTGGCTTCATCAATAAGTGTATCGATGACGTCGTCCCCACAGTGACCGTTCGTACATAACCCAACCAGAAACCATGGATTACAGGATGCGTCTGCACTGAGCTAAAGGCTAGAGCTGCCGCTTACGGCTTGGGGTAGAAGCTGTTAAGAAGCCTTTTGGACCTAGACTTGGCGCTCCAGAGCCTCTTGCCGTGCGGTAGCAGACAGAACAGTCTATGACTAGTGTGGCTGGAGTCTTTGACAATTTTTAGGGCCTTCATCTGACATCACCTGGTATAAAGGTCATAGATGGCAGGAAGCTTGGCCCCAGTGATGTACTGGGCCGTAGTCACTACCCTCTGTAGTGCCTTGCGGTCGGAGGCCGAACAGTTGCCATACCAGGCAGTGATGCAATTAGTCAGGATGGTGCAGCTGTAGAACCTTTTAAGGATATGAGGACCCATGCCAAATCTTTTCAGTCTTCTGAGGGGGAATAGTCATTGTCATGTCCTCATTACGACTGTCTTAGTGTGTTTGGACTGCGATAGTTTGTTGGTGATGTGGACACCAAGGAATTTAAAACTCTCAACCTGCTGTACTACAGCCCCGTCGATGAGAGGCGGGGGCGTGCTCAGTCCTCCTTTTCCTGTAATCCACAATCATCTCCTTTGTCTTGATCACGTTGAGGGAGAGGTTGTAGTCCTGGTACCACACGGCCAGGTCTCTGACCTCCCTATAGGCTGTCTCTTCGTTGTCTAGGATCAGGCCAACCACTGTTGTGTCATCGGCAAACTTGATGATGTTGTTGGAGTCGTGCCTGGCCATGCAGTCATGAGTGAACAGGGAGTATAGGACGGGACTGAGCACACACCTCTGTTGTGGCCCACATGTTGAGGATCAGCGTGGCGGACGTGTTGTTACCTACCCTTACCACCTGGGGGCGGCCCATCAGGAGGTCCAGGCTCCAGTTGCAGAGGGAGCTGTTTAGTCCCAAGGTCCTTAGAAAAGTGATGAGCTTTGAGGGCGCTATGGTGTTGAATGCTGAGCTGTAGTCAACAAATAGCATTCTCACATAGGTGATCATTTTGTCCAGGTGTCCAAGGGCAGTGTTGAGTGCAATAGAGATTGTATCATCTGTGGATCTGTTGGGTCGGTATGCAAATTGGAGTGGGTCTAGGTTTTCTGGGATAATGGTGTTGATGTGAGCCATGACCAGCCTTTCAAAGCACTTCATGGCTACTGAAGTGAGTGCTATGGGTCAGTAGTCATTTAGGCAGGTTACCTTAGTACTCTTGGGCACAAGGACTATGGTTGTCTGCTTGAAACATGCTGGTATTACAGACTCAGTCAGGTAGAGGTTGAAAATGTCTGTGAAGACACTTGCCAGTTGGTCAGCGCATGTTTGGAATACACGTCCTGGTAATCCGTCTGGCCCTGCGGCCTTGTGAATATTGATATTTTAAAGGTCTTCCTCACATCTGCTATTGAGAACATGACCACACAGTCATCCAGAACAGCTGATGCTCTCATGCATGTGTCAGTGTTACTTGCCTCGAAGCGAGCATAGAAGTAATTTAGCTCGCCTGGTAGGCGCGTGTCACTAGGCTGCTCGCGGCTGTGCTTCCCTTTGTAGTCTGTAATAGTGTGCAAGCCCTGCTACATCCGACGAGCATTAGAGCTGGTGTAGTACGATTCAATCTTAGTCCTGTATTGACATTTTGCCTGTTTGATGGGTTGTTGGAAGGCATAGCGGGATTTCTTATAAGCTTCCGGGTTAGAGTTCCACTTCTTAAATGCGGCAGCGCTAGCCTTTAGCTCAGTGTGGATGTTGCCTTTAATCCATGGCTTCTGGTTGGGGTATGTACGTATGGTCACTGTGGAGACAACGTCATCAATGCACTTATTAATGAAGCCAGTGACTGTGGTGTACTCCTCAATGCCATCGGAAGAATCCCAAAACATATTCCAGACTGTGTAAGAAAAACAGTCCTGTGCCTTAGCATGTTCTTCATCTGACCACTTTATTGACAGAGTCACTGGTGCTTCCTGCTTTAGTTTTTGCTTGTAAGCAGGAATCAGTAGGAAAGAATTATGGTCAGATTTGCCAAATGGAGGGCGAGGGACAGCTTTGTACTCTGTATGTGGAGTAAAGCTGGTCTAGAGTTTTTTTTCCCCTCTGGTTGCACATTTAACATGCTTATAGAAATTAGGTAAAACGGATTTAAGTTTCCCCACATTAAAGTCCCTGGCCATTAGGAGCGCCACCTCTGGATGAGCGTTTTCCAGTTTGCTCATTGAGTGTGGTACCAGCGTCGGTTTGTGTTGGGAAATAGACAGCTACGAAGAATATAGATGAAAACTCTCTTGGTAAATAGTGTGGTCTACAGCTCATCATGAGATACTCTCCTCAGGCGAGTAAAACCTCAAGACTTCCTTAGATTTCATGCACCAGCTGTTGTTTACAAATATACAAGGCCGCCATCCCTTGTCTTGTACCAAAGGCCGCTGTTCTATCTTGCCGAAAAAGTGTAAAACTCGCCATCTGTATGTTATTTTCAGGTCGTCGTTCAGCCACGACTCGGTGAAACATAAGAGGCTCCAGTTTTTAATGTCCCGTTGGTAGGATATACCTGATCGTAGTTTGTCTATTTTATTATCCATTGATTGTACGTTGGATGATATGACCGATGGTAAAGGGAGATTACCCACATAGATAGAAAAGAGTGTGTGTGCGTGAGAGAAAAATATTGAGAAGACTGAACTTTTTGCTAAAGGGCAGCTTTTTGCTTTACCCCTCTGCTAATCTGTTAACTCAGAAGTATAATCTTGCGGAATTTGGTCAGCTGCGTGATTATGTTTTGCATGCGTGTTAGATATTGAGATTTACGGCAAAAACAAAAGTCTCCACCCTCGCAACAGGATACTCTCAGCCAAAGCCCACCTCCTTCTGATCCATGAAGCACTCGAGGCAAAGCAGATTAAGCACCGCTTTCGCCCAATCCTGATACGTCCAAATAACCATTGACGAAAACCCCAAAACCGGAACTAATGCTGTTCGTTATCTCATGCATCCCATTCAGTCCTGGCAGATTCTTGGGTCTATATGCAGAATGTGCCCACGGGAGATTAAGTCACTGCCCACAGGACAAATCGGATACCAAATCGAATACCAATATCAATTCCCTACCTGTCAGACATAAGCAGCAGTCCTGCAACAACATTACTTCTGTAGCAGAGGCGGTCGGTGCTATTTAAGATGAGGGAGGATGATATATTTTTTTTATGAGTACGGCCTTATTTCTATTACAGCATATCGGATGACTGTCATTCATATTCCATTCACCCAGCTCAATGTAACATCGAGAGGTTGAGGATAATATATGATACACAAATTCTCCCTGTACCCATCATGAGGTTGCTACAACCTAACCTATGAATTAAAGTTTACAACATGAGTGCAAAGGTAGAGAGAAAATTGAGTAATCAAGGTGACCCCCTTGCACACTCTTAACTGCATTTAGCTAGTCTAAGGTGTAATCATTAGTCCAACAGTTACAAATATGAGTTTCTATTGGACAAATTCAGGTATATTACCCTCGTTTCGTTTACTTCCATTTAAGAAACGTTTTTCAACAGAATTGGCGGAATGAATGCACGCCATATCACACACAAACCCAGTTCACTTAAATACCAGACACGAACAAACAGCTTATTGTATATATATATATATATATATATATATATATATATATATATATAACTGATATATATAACTGATAACATATATATATATATATATATATGTATATATTCTTGCATCTATCTATTCACTCTCCTCCTCTCACGTTTTCCCTTTGCTTGTGGACTTTAGTGCACAACACATCAGCTGTCTGTGACCAGACTCCTGGGTGGCGCAGTGGTTAAGGGCGCTGTACTGCAGCGCCAGCTGTGCCACCAGAGACTCTGGGTTTGCGACCAGGCTCTGTCGTAACTGACCGCGACGGTCGTCCGGGTTAGGGAGGGTTTGGCCGGTAGGGATATCCTTGTCTAATCGCGCACCAGCGACTCCTGTGGCGGGCCGGGCGCAGTGTACGCTAACCAAGGTTGCCAGGTGCACGATATTTCCTCCTACACATTGGTGCAGCTGGCTTCCGGGTTGGATGTGTTAAGAAGCAGTGCGGCTTGGTTGGGTTGTGAATCGGAGGACGCATGACTTTCAACCTTCGTCTCTCCCGAGCCTGTACGGGAGTTGTAGCGATAAGACAAGATAGTAGCTACTAACAATTGGATACCACGAAATTGGGGAGAAAAAAAGGGGTAAAAAATAAAAACTTTCCAAACCAACCCTTCATATCATGACCGCTACACACAGCCTACATTGTGGTCACATCATAGTCAACATAGCTACTGGAACTAAAGAGTTAGTAAACCTGCTACAATCATGGAGTACAGTGTAGTGAGCAGCAATCAGTTAAGCAATTAAACCAAAAACTTACCTTGACTTGGATGAGTTCCAGCATTGAATAGCCATAGCTAGCTAACATAGCATCCCTCTCTGTTTGAGTCGGGTGTTTGAGTAGTCTAGACTAGCTAGCTGCATTCACTAGCTGTGAAAGTGGAACTTGCAGGTGCCTTGGTGGAAGAGTGGGGTAACATCTCACAGCAAGAACTGGCAGATCTGGTGCAGTCCATGAGGAGGAGATGTACTGCAGACCTTAATGCAGCTGCTGGCCACAACAGATACTGACTGCTACTTTTGATTTTGACACATTACAGGGACACATTATTCAATATCTGTCAGTCACATGTCTGTGGAACTTGTTCAGTTTGTCTCAGTTGTTAAATCTTGTTATGTTCATACAAATATTTACACATGTTAAGTTTGCTGAAAATAAACGCAGTTGACAATGAGAGGATGTAAATGTTTTGCTGAGTTTAGATTCATCCTCTGATTCTTTGATTGAGTGGACAACATTTCAGTTCATGCTGCAAGAGCTCTGATAAGTTAAAGGACGTCCTCCGGAAGTTGTCACAATTACTGTGCAAGTCAATGGAAGGGGGTGAGAACCATGAGCCTCCTAGGTTTTGTATTGATGTCAATGTACATAGAGTGGGACAGAAGCTAGTTGTCCTCAGGCTACACCATGGTGCTACCATACAGAGTGCTGTTGAGGCTACTGTAGACCTTCATTGCAAAACAGTGTTTAATAAATTATTTGGTGACGTGAATATATGTACTTTTATCTAAAAAGGATAACTTCAAAGTTTCACAATTCAATTTTTATGAAATTCACTGAGGATGGTGCTCCCCTTCCTCCTCTGAGGAGCCTCCACTGATCTGTAGCTATAGACCATTTAGACCACAAACTACTGCTGCTTTCTGATGGGATATTCTCTGGTAATTGCGTCACGCCTCAAGGAGAGCATTATGACGAGCATTAACGTTATGATTAGCATTACCATCTCATCCCTCTAAATGAATATGATTTGGACAAACAAAAGACAAACAGGGACGAAGGCTCCAATTGGAGGCAATGCATCTCCCTCCAGTCTGAGGGAAGAGAGGATGATCAGGGGTTATGTAAGTTATTGAAGTGTTACTGGAATGTGCACAGTGCAGTACCAGCTCAGGGCTCTTTAGAGAGGGCTTTAGTGAACCATGTATGAAGAGGAAGAGGGAAACATGGCAGCCATATTCTTCCTCACCAGTTTCCTTTGGCCAGACAGGGACAGAGAGACTGAAAACATGAAACCTGCTGTATACACACATATATTAAACAAGAGTGTGTGAGTTGTGTGTGAGAGAAGAGAAAGAGAGAGGACAGAAAGAGAGTTAAGTAATCACACTCATTACTCATCAACTGATTGTGCATCACTATGCAGGAGCACGTCACACCCCGTCCCTCCGTACTTCCGAGTCCTCCGTTACCTGTTACCAGGAGCGTTCCTCTGGCCATTAACTCCAGACAGCCCGGTTGTCAGGAACAGGAGAACACTGTGACTCAAGTGTTGACACCCCTGTGTCATCCCTGCGAGACTAAAAAATACCTCCCTTGGCAAGTCACCATGGTGGAGGAGTGGGAATCCCGTCTCGCCTGCCTCCCAGCCAGCCACGCCTAAAAAAAAGAGCCTTGATTGTGGGTTTGTTGGTGAGGCTGATAGCGGTTCACATGCGTCCTGGGTCAGAAATAGCAGTTTAATATGTTAAAGAGAGGCCTGGAATAGTAAATCACAGGGGTTATCAGACAGCTGTAGCCCAGCCCAGTTCTGTGAACTGAGGTTGGCGTGATGAGGCAGTAATGAACGAGGCTCTAGGGTACTGGGTAGGTACCTATAATCAGACCTGAGTGCATGGCCTATAAACCTACAAAGGTGCTGTGTCAGATTGGGAAATAATCCCTTCTCATAGACGACACTGGCTTTTATTTTATTTTACTAGGCAAGTCAGTCAAGAACAAATTCTTATTTACAATGACCGCCTACCAAAAGGCAAAAGGACTCCTGTGGAGACACTACATAAAGACAGACCTAAGACAACAACATGCAGTAGCATGGCAGCAACACCACATGACAACATGGTAGCAACTCAACATTACTTTATACACTGCACTCTTTGAGGTAGTTAGCAAACCAGGCCATCATTTAGGATCTTTAAGGTTGCAGTGACACATCCATAACCTGAGCGAGAACCAGATTGCATGCCAGAGAGAATACTATAGACATCAAGAAAGCCAGTCAGTTGATTATTGACAAGTTTCCAACACTTTTGATAAACAGGGCAAAATAGATATTGGCCTCTAACAGTTAGGATCATCTTCAACTCCCCCTTTAAATAAAGGACACACCATGGCTGCCTTCTAAGAACTTCCACAGAGAGGAGAGACAGGTTAAAAAGCTCAGAGAAAGGCTTGGCAATGATAGAGGCTGAAACCTTAAAACTTCTTAAGGTAAAAAAAAAAAAAAGTGTGTACCCTATTTTAAAGAAGAAAGGCTCTAAACCATCTGACCCAGAGGTTTTTTGGGGGTCAAGTTTAAGGAGCTCCTTTAGCACCTCAGACTCAGTGACTGCCTGCAGGGAGTAACTTTGTAGCGGGGCAGGGGAAAAAGAGGGAGGAGCATTGGGGATAGTAGCATTAGAAGGGGTGGGAGATGAGGAAATGTTGGACAGGCAAAGAGGCATGGCTGAGTCAAATAGGAATCCTGATGAAGTGGTGATTAAAAAGCTCAGACATGTGCTCCTTGTCAGTAACAACCACATCATCATCATTAAGGGACATGGGCAGCTGTGAGGAGGAGGGTTTATTCTCCAGGTCCTTAACCGTTTTCCAGAACTTCTTGGGGTTAGATCCTGTGAGAGAACTGCTCCTTAAAGTAACTAACTTTGGCCTTTCCGATAGCCTGAGTGAACTTATTTCTCATTTGCCTGAACGACAGCCAGTCAGCCTGAGTATGCGTGTGTCCCGCGCCATTTGGCAAATGGAATTCTTGAGGTGGAGTAAGATCACGGTCGAACCAGGGTCTGGACCGGTTTATGGGGAGTATTTGTTAACATTACCACTGATAATATCAAAAAAGAAGGTCCAAGCGTCTTCGACCGAGGGGGGATCAAGCTGATTCTATACCAATTTACAGAGGCCAGGTCATGAAGGAATGCTTGCTCATTAAAGTTTTTTAGCAAGCGTATATGACAAATCAGGACAATATGACAAATCGTTTCACTGAGCAGCCATTACGAACACAGGCTGTAAAACAGTGATCACCAAGGTCATTACAGAAAATACCAGACCTGATACCTATCAGGATTATTTGTGTGGACAACATCAAGAAGAGTAGCCATTTCTGGGTGTTTGGAGTCATACCTTGTGGTGTTGGTAATAATCTGGAAACATGTTAGTGAGTCCCATTGCTTTAGGACTTGGCTAAGTGGTTTAAGCATGTCCCAGTTTAGGTCACCTCTCAGGACAAATTCAGACTTAGTGTAAGGGGCCAGGGGAGAGCTTAGGCCAGGTAGGGTACAGGCCGGTGCTGATGGTGGACGATAACACCCAGCAACAGTCAACAAACAGCTATTTGAAAGTTTAATGCTTAAAACCAGCAAATCAAATAGTTTGGGGACAGATTTGGTGGAGACAACCGAGCACTGAAGGTGACCCTTCGTAAAGATTGCCACTCCACCACCTGTGGAAGATCTGTTTTGCCGAAAAAGGTTAGAACCAGAAAGGTTAAGATCAGTATTCAAAACACTCTTTCTGAACCATGTCTTAGTAATGACCAACACATCTGTATTGGAGCTGTGAACCCACACTTTCAATTGATCCATTTTAGGTAATAAGCTTCTAGTGTTAAAGTGCAGAAAACCCAGGCTTTTACGAGAGCAGAAATCAGTGAAACAGTAGGGTAGGGTAGGGTTCGGAGAAAGTCTGTTAAAGAAGAGCTGTCACTTACCTCGTACATCTTTGTTCAATAAAAAGGTACACAAGTAAACAAATAATCACTTTTTGTTGCTATATTTACCTTATTCTAAGTGTCAGGTTTCAATCTTTTTGGGCCTTAATTACGAGTAGTTGTAAGTTGGAGATGATTGTGTCTACTGGACTGTATTCCTAGCATAGTCAGTGTAGGATATGAGGCCAAACAAATAGGAGGGAAATAATTGCTCTCTGTGTGGAAAACAAAACATCAAATTAGACTGTTCTCCTTTCCCTTTATACTGTATGCCTCGGGAGCAGAGTGCTGTTCTTCCACCACACACACAGGCGCGGAAACATAAACACACACACACACACACAAAAAAAACACACATACACTCCTTCTGGTACTGTCAGGCTCAGTGGAGAGTGAGAGGGAAAGAGAGAACTCATTCCTAAGCCTCCAAGCCTACTCAATTAAATCCCTCCTCTCTCCTTCCCTCCCACGCCTGCCCTCTCTCCCTCCCTCCCCAGTGCAGTTGGTGATAGGGTACATGTTGGTTTAGAATACTAGTAACTGGAGCCTAATTTATTGCTATCCTTGTTTCTGAAACTTAATGGTTGGTTATTCTTAGATCTCATACTCTGTGTTCTACCATTTAAAATATGCATCAAAGTTGAGACCTTTCTCTCTCCTGATTCTCCAGTCTCAGTCTTAACATTTTGTCCTACATATCCTCTTTGTCAGTTCACTCAAAAGTTAGCCAATTACCTTTTTTGAACGTTTCATGTAGTTATTTCAGGTCCATATATTGTATGTTTAACTCTCACCCTCCACTTCAGCAATAAGACGGAACTTGATGATGGACAAAGGGCCCTGCCTGGTCTGCCCATGGATGTGTGCGTCGGCTCAGGCATGTAATTGCCTGATGAGGGGTCCTGAGTGGTTCTCCATGGCTGCTCTATGTGTTCACCGGCTGACTGGCACTGCTTCTGCTCAAACGAACAGGGTCAATCGCAGAGTCATGTGGGATGCTGTTGTGGAATGCACCACGACACCATTTCAAAGGAGCGTTCAGAGCCCATGTTCGGCGAACATTTGTTGCGGCTGTGGAAGAGCATTGGAAGAGCATTAAGCAGGGGTCAAACGCATACATGTGCGGGGGCTGGTGAATCCACTCGATACGCCGCGGCACGAGGAAAGAGGCAGAGAAGCAGATTTGCTCCCAAACTTCCAGAATAACCTAGTGAAGCCATTTGTTTTGTTAGTTCCTCAGAGGCTTCTGGTTTTGTGTTAGTGGAAGTGTGGAAACTGGTCCACCGATGTCCTAAGGCTTTGCTAGTCCTCCTGGGTTCTGTATGAGATGTAACTTTTGAGTTCGTGACTCGTGTATTGTCAAGTTGAGAGTTTTTGATGTTAGCGTAGCATTGGTGGTTTTGAGAACTTTGCTTGTGTGAAGAATAACGTTACCTGAAACCTGAAGACAGGTAGAGGGCGACAGGCAGCCTAGCGGTTAGAGTGTTGGGCCAGTAACTGGAAAGTTGCAAGTTCGAATCCCAGTGACGGCAAGGTGTCTCATGGGGAGTTAGGACATGCAAAAAAAACACATTACCAATTTTCACTTGTACATGTGTGAAACAGGGATGGCAGGTAGCCTAGTGGTTAGAGCGTTGGACCAGTAAACAAAAGGTTGCTAGATTGAATCCCAGAGCTGACAAGGTCAAAAAAATCTGTTGTTCTGCCCCTGAGCAAGGCAGTTAACCCACTGTTCCTAGGCCGTCATTGTAAATAAGAATTTGTTCTCAACTGACTTGCCTGGTTAAAAAAACAGGACAAAAATACTGTACCTTCAGAAAGTATTCATACCCCTTGACCTATTCCACATTCTATTTTATTTTTTATTAAATGTACAGTTCCTTGGCTGAGATGGGAAAACCTGCCAGAAGGACAACATTCTCTACGGCACTTCACCAATCTAGGCTATATTTGAAAATCTGCAAGAAAAAAATTTGAGAAATTCCCCAAATCCAGATGTGCAAATCTGATACAGACATAACCAAGACGACTCAAAGCTGTAATTGTCACTAAAGGTGCTTCTACAAAGTATTGACTCAGGAGTGTGAGTAAGTTAGATATTTATATTTCATTTTCAATACATTTGTAATTCCAGGTGTGCAAAACTCTTAGAGACTTACCCAGAAAGATTCACAGCTGTAATCGCTGCCAAAAGGAATTCTAACATACTCAGGGGTGTGAATACTTATTTAAATGAGATATTTCTGTATTTCATTCACATTAAATTTGCAAACATTTCACAAAACACGTTTTCACTTTGTCATTATGGGGTATTGTGGGTGAGAACGTTTTTTGTCAATTTTTTTATTCAGGCTGTAACAAATTTTGTTGTGGGGGATAAGTCAAGCGGTATGAATCATTTCTGAAGGTACCCAACAAATTATTTTCATTCGTTAGCTCCCAGAGCTAATTCTGAGACTTTAGTTAAATCAAAATAATAATGTATCAGTTTACATATCACAGTAGCAATATACATATAGTGCCACTGGAAAATATTCATACCCCTTGATTTATTCCACATTTCGTTGTGTTACAGCTTGAATTCAAAATGGATTAAATAAATGTATTCCCCCCTTCCCCCCACCCATCCACACACAATGGCCCATAATGAGAAATTAAAACATGTTTAGAAATGTCCTGAATGTAGGGAGGTGCAGTTCCTCTTGCTGCTCAATAGGCAAGAACCATGGTGTTCTAGTGCATGGGAGCTTTGTCAGGAAGCCAGTGGGATGACATGGGAGGACTTGGGAAGGTTGAACACCAGGCGGGCTGCAGCATTCTGAATAAGTTGCAGGTGTTTTATGACACAAGCAGCGAGACCAGCCAAAAGAGAGTTGCAATAGTCCAGACGGGAGATGACAAGTGCCTGGAATAGGACCTGCGCTGCTTCCTGTGTGAGGTATGGCCGTACTCTACAGATGTTGTAGAGCATGAACCTGCAAAATGAGTCACTGCTTTGATGTTTGCAGAGAACACCAGTGTTGTCCAGGGTCATGCCAACATTCTTTGCACTCTCGGAGGGGGACACCGTGGAGTAGTCAACCATGATGGAGAGGTCTTGGAGCAGGCAGGTCTTCCCCGGGAGGAAGAGCTTCAGGTGGTGGGCTGACATACAATCTGCCAGGCAAGCAGATATGAGTGTCGCCACCTGGGAGTGTCATTCATGTAGCAATGATAGGAGAGACCATGTCAGCATATGATGGAGCCGAGTGGCTTGGTGTATAGAGAGAAGAGGGCCTAGAACAGACCCCTGGGGTTCCACCAGTAGTGAGAGTATGTGGTGCAGACACAGATCCTCCCCATGTCATCTGGTAGGAGCAGCCTGCCAGGTAGGATGCAATCCAAGAGTGTGCAGAGCCTGAGACGCCCAGCCCTGACGATGTCGAAGGCGGCAGATGAATCTAGGAGGATGAGAACAGAGGAGAGAGTCAGCTTTTGCAATGCAGAGAGACACAGATAAGAGCAGTCTCAGTTGAGACTTGGGGAGAAAAGAAAGGTATGCAGTTTGACGTCGGAAGGGTCGAGTGTTGGTTTCTTGGGGAAGAAGTCCAAGGAGACGCAGCCAGTGGTCAGGGATGAGTTGTGCGGAATGGGAGAAGGTCTTCAGAGATTGACTGGAGAAGGGGGGAGGGGATGGGGTTGAGCGAGCAGGTTGTCAGACAGCTGGACCTCACTAGGTGCAGGATTTCATCTGAAGAGGGGTGATAAGGAGGTCAAGGTATAGGGTAGATCTGTGTGAATGGGACCAGTGGACTCAATAGGCTGAGTGAATGAGGAGCAGATGGGATCAATGTTCTTGTCAAAGTGATTGACAAAGTCATCCACAGAGAAGGAGGCGTGAGGGGGTGGAGGATTAAACGTGTCTTAGCATTAGAGGCAGAAGCTTGACATTTTGACTGATAGAAAGTGGCTTTAGCAGCTGATACATAGGAAGATAAGGAGGATGGAGTGAAAGGATGATAGGCCCTCCCGAAGTTTAGTTTTCCTCCATTTTCACTCAGCCGCACGCAGCCCTGTTCTGTAAGTGTGCAATGAGTCACTTAGCCACGGAGAAGGATGGGAGGGCCGAGCCGGCTGGGAGGAAAAGTGACAGTGCGAGTTATAAGATGCAGAAAGGGAAGAGAGTAGGGTTGAAGACGCAGAATCAGGAGACATGAGTGAGAAGGATTTATCAGAAAGGAGAGATGATAGGATAGAAGAGAAGAGAGTAGTGGGAGCGAAATACCAAAGATAGGTTGCACATCTGGGAAGGGGCTGAGTGGCTATGGTTGGAGGAGAGGGATACAGAAAAGGAAACAAAACAGTGAGCAGAGATCTAGGAGGGTCATAGTGAGATTAGTAGGCGAACAGCCTCAGGTAAAGATTAGGTCAAGCTTATTTCCTACCTTGTGAGTGGGAGGAGACTGGAAAAGGGCGAGGTCAAGAGGCAAGTAGGGGAAAGATATTAATCTAAGATAGACATCGGGAGGTTGAAGTCGCCAAGTACGAAAAGTGTTGCGCAGTTGTCAGGAAATTAGCTTCTCAAGGTGTCAATCTCATTGAGGAACTCTAAGGGCACCTGGTGGGTGATATATGACAATGTTAAGCTTGTGGAAAAATTGTGACAGCATGGAATTCAAATGTAGAGATTGACAGGTGAGTGAGGGAGAAAGTAGATCATCTCCATTCAGGAGAAATGCGTAGCCCTGTGCCACCCGCGATGACCATGTGTCTTCGGACTGTAAGAGAAAACGTAGTCAGATGGAGAGAGCAGCAGTGTGCTCTGGGGTGACCCATGTCTCCACCAGGGCCAAAAACGGCAGCATAGGCTGAGATGAACTCAGCATTCTTGACTGCAGGTCGGCAGTTCCAAACGCTGACTTCCACATTTGTATTTAACTAGGCACATGAGTTGTGCAGGCAGGGTACACTAAATTAGAAGGGTTGCAGCCAAGGGGTGGGGAGTTTCTGTACAGCCCACAGTAGCGGGGCAAACTGGGATAGAATACCCACACATAGTTGCCAAAGCAACAACCGAGCAGAGATAGTCTGAAAATAACTAGGTAAGATACTCAAGTGAGAGAGTGGTGTGGAGCAGTCCTCTCTTCACTGCACAGAGCAATTTGGCAGAACCATCTTTGTTTCTGCGTCGGTCTTAATTTTGCGGCGAGACCGAAGTACTAACATGAATTGCTCTGGGGAGGTGTAGAGCACACCTCCCGGTACTAATTATAACGGCACAGAGCGAGACCCAGATGCATACACAGGATGCAGCTGGTTAGAGTCTGATATTTATTGAACAAAAAGCGGCAGGCAAGAGGCAGGTCGAGGACAGGCAAATGTTCATAAACCAGGTCAGTCCAAACGGTACAGGGTGGCAGGCAGGCTCGAGGTCACGGCAGGCTGAATGGTCAGGCAGGCGGGCTTAGTGTCAGGGCAGGCAAGAGGTCAAAACCGGAAGGACTAGGAAAACCAGGAACTTGGAAAACACGCTTGTATGCTTAACAAGACGAACTGGCAACAGACAAACAGAGAACACAGGAATAAATACCCTGGGAATAATGGGGAAGACGGGTGAAACCTGGAGGAGGTGGAGACGATCACAAAGACAAGTGAAACAGATCAAGGTGTGACACTAATTGCTGATTGCCTAGGAGAGGAGAAACCACTCCCCCTCCAATACAGCCACTGATTACTAAGACAACAGGGCTCTGTTTCAGAAAGCAGGTTTAACAAACTCTGAGTTTAAACCTGAACTCTGGGGTGACTAACACTGAGCTGTCAATCACAGAGTTTTAATTTCCAGAATAGGTGATAACAATTAGTTCACTCAAGTCTGAGTTAAGTTAACCCTTAGTAAAGCACGTGCATGAGGACATAAAAAGCCCTCATCAATGGAACGCAGATAACATGATTCATCATGGAAACAAAAGGGCTCGAACCTCCTACTTCTCCCCAGTGGAGTTAGAAATATTAATTCATGCATGTGCAGAATATGAGTACATATTTAAGAAGAAACACAATACTGTAGCATCAGCAAAAGAACGTGAGCTGGCGTGGTAGAAAATTGCTGACCGAGTCAATGCGTGAGTATTAATTGAGAACTTATCTTGACTATATCACTTTTTCAACATTTATATAGTGAGTGGTGCGTGTGTTTAATATTAATGTAGGTGCAACCCAACAGGCACAAAAGTTCCTTGGCAGCAACTGAAGATGCAATATAAACATCTAGGCAGAGTTACTCTGTCCAGTGTCTGTTCTTTTGACCATCTTAATATATTATTTTTATTGGCTAGTCTGAAATATGGCTTTTTCTTTGCTACTCTGCCTAGAAGGCCAGCATCCCGGTGTCGCCTCTTCACTGTTGACGTTGAGATTGGTGTTTTGCGGGTACTATTTAATGAAGCTGCCAGTTGTGGACTTGTGAGGCATCGGTTTCTCAAACTAGACACTAATGTACTTGTCCTCTTGATCAATTGTGCACCGGGGCCTCCCACTCCTATTCTGGTTAGAACCAGTTTGCGCTGTTCTGTGAAGGGAATAGTACACAGCTTTGAACGAGATCTGCAGATTCTTGACAATTTCTCGCATGGAATAGGCTGTATTTCTCAGAACAAGAATGGACTGACGAGTTTCAGAAGAAAGGTCTTTGTTTCTGGCCATTAAGAGCCTGTAATTGAACCCACAAATGCTGATGCTCCAGATACTCAACTAGTTTAAAGAAGGCCAGTTTTGTTGCTTCTTTAAATTATTTGGGACTGGGGGGCAGTATTGAGTAGCTTGGATGAATAAGGTGCCCAGAGTAAACTGCCTGCTACTCAGGCCCAGTTGCTAATATAAGCATATTATTCGACAATTTGGATAGAGAACACTCTGAAGTTTCTAAAACTGTTTGAATGATGTCTGTGAGTATAACATAAATCATATGGCAGGCCAAAACCTGAGAAAAAAATCCAACCAGGAAGTGGGAAAGGTTTGTAGTTTTTCAACTCATTGCCTATCGAATATACAGTGTCTATGGGGTCACTGTATATACTATTGACTAGCTATTGACTAGCTGTCAATAGTCTTTAGAACCTTGTTTGATGCTTCTACTGTGAAGGAGGGGGGAATGGGAGCTGAATGAGTCAGAGGTCTGCCAGAGTGCCATGAGCTGACCACGCGTGCTCACGTGAGAGTTAGCTTGCATTCCATTGCATTTCTACAGACAAAGGAATTCTCCGGTTGAAACATTACTGAAGATTTATGATAAAAACATCCTAAAGATTGATTCTATACATCATTTGACATGTTTCTACGGACTGTAACGGAACTTTTTGACTTTGTCTGCTCGAGCCTCATGAATTTAGATTACTGGGCTAAACACGCAAACAAAAAGGAGGTATTTGGACATAAATTATGGACTTTATCGAACAAATCAAACATTTATTGTGGAACTGGGATTCCTGGGAGTGCATTCTGATGAAGATCATCAAAGGTAAGTGAATATTTATAATGCTATTTCTGTATGGCTCGTTTTGTTGTCTGAGCACCGTACTCAGATTATTGCATGGTGTGCTTTTTCGGTAAAGCTTTTTTGAAATCTGACACAGCGGTTGCATTAAGGAGAAATGGATCTAAAATGCTATGTATAACACTTGTAGCTTTTAGCAATGTTTATTATAAGTATTTCTGTAAATTGATGTGGCTCTCTGAAAAATCACCGGATGTTTTGGAACTACTGAACGTAATGCGCCAATGTAAACTGAGACTTTTGGATATAAATATGAACTTTATTGAGCAAAACACACATGTATTGTGTAACATGAAGTCCTATGAGTGTCATCAAAAGATAGTGATTAATTTTATCTCTATTTCTGCTTTTTGACTCCTCTCTTTGGCTGGAAAAAATGGCTGTGTTTTTCTGTGACTTGGTACTGACCTAACATACTTGTTTGGTGTGCTTTCGTCAGAAAGCCTTTTTGAAATCGGACACTGTGGCTGGATTTACAACAGGTTTAACTTTAAAATTGTGTAAAATACTTGTATATGTTTGAGGAATTTTGCACTTTCATTGGCTGTTGTTGAGGTGGGAAGCTACCGTCCCGAATAGTCAAGAGAGAGGTTAAATAGCACAACAGTTTTCAGCTGTGATAACATAATTGCAAAAGGGTTTTCTAATGATCAATTAGCCTAAACTTGGATTAGCTAACACAACGTGCCATTGGAACACAGGAGTGATGGTTGTCTATAATGGCGTATGTAGATATTCCATAAAGAAATCTGTTGTTTCCAGCTACAATAGTCATTTACAACATCAACAATGTCTACACTGTATTTCTGATCAATTTGATGTTATTTTAATGGATACAAAATGTGCTTTTCTTTCAAACAAGGACATTTCTAAGTGACCCCGAACTTTTGAACGGTAGTGTACATTCATCCTTTTGCCAGTGTTACGTCAGTCATGCCCACCCATCCATCTTAGACACAACTTACCACACTGATTTTCTTGTAGCGGTACAATTATTTTGTAATTGACTGCTGTTTTTCAGATTCTTAGATGCCCTCAGACATCATAATCTATTTTAAGGTGACTCCGAGTTGTATATTTGAAAAATTGTGATGTGGCCTGCACACTTGTAAAAACAACATTCAAATTAGGTGGAAAAGTGCCTTTTCTGGGTGAAGTTATAATTTAACTGTCTAATCGTCATCTTCTGCCAGTTACTGACGGTGTAATCTGTCTGGAGCCTACTGCCATAACAGACCTCCATGCAGTTGTAAGTACTCCTGATACTCCACAGATGTTTCATAATGTGTTGGAGTACAACACCAACATTGTTATTTTTCATTACAGGAGGATGATGCAGAGAACTTGTCAGCTGCCACAGAGGGGGAAGATGCAGGTAGGCCTATTGAGGTTTACACCTTAAAAACATCTAACAGTTGATGATAGGGTTGTACCGTAATAAAACTTGCACAGTTTCTCTAACAGAGCAATGCTGGAAATTACAATGAGGACGAGGGTCCATCCACCTCCACAGCACAACTTACCTCAATAAGATGTTGTTCAGCATTGGCCCATGACTTGCAATGAACTAAGTAGACCTGGCACTGTGAAATTCAGTGTAATTTATTGTGTTCCTATATCTCCCTGTGAAACAACTGTACAAGGTGTACTTAAAGAAAGAAATTGAAAAATGTAATTTAGAAATTAACTACAAGGCTGCAGATGCCAAAGATAAAGATAGAAATACAACTGCTGGAGCATCAGTTAAAGGTGGTGAGGTGCCCACAGGTAGAACATCAGTTAAAGGTGGTGAGGTGTCCACAGGTAGAACATCAGTTAAAGGTGGTGAGGTGTCTACGGGTAGAACATCAGTTAAAGGTGGTGAGGTGTCCACAGGTAGAACATCAGTTAAAGGTGGTGAGGTGTCCACAGGTAGAACATCAGTTAAAGGTGTCCACAGGTAGAACATCAGTTTAAGGTGGTGAGGTGCCAACACAGGTAGAACATCAGTTAAAGGTGGTGAGGTGTCCACAGGTAGAACATCAGTTAAAGGTGGTGAGGTGCCCACAGGTAGAACATCAGTTAAAGGTGGTAAGGTGCCCACAAGTAGAACATCAGTTAAAGGTGGTGAGATGTCCACAGGTAGAACATCAGTTAAATGTGTCCACAGGTAGAACATCAGTTAAAGGTGGTGAGGTGTCCACAGGTAGAACATCAGTTAAAGGTGGGTGAGGTGTCCACAGGTAGAACATCAGTTAAAGGTGGTGAGGTGTCCACAGGTAGAACATCAGTTAAAGGTGGTGAGGTGTCCACAGGTAGAACATCAGTTTAAGGTGGTGAGGTGCCAACACAGGTAGAACATCAGTTAAAGGTGGTGAGGTGTCTACAGGTAGAACATCAGTTAAAGGTGGTGAGGTGCCCACAGGTAGAACATCAGTTAAAGGTGGTAAGGTGCCCACAGGTAGAACATCAGTTAAAGGTGGTGAGGTGTCCACAGGTAGAACATCAGTTAAAGGTGTCCACAGGTAGAACATCAGTTAAAGGTGGTGAGGTGTCCACAGGTAGAACATCAGTTAAAGGTGGGTGAGGTGTCCACAGGTAGAACATCAGTTAAAGGTGGTGAGGTGTCCACAGGTAGAACATCAGTTAAAGGTGGTGAGGTGTCCACAGGTAGAACATCAGTTAAAGGTGGTGAGGTGTCTACAGGTAGAACATCAGTTCAAGGTGGTGAGGTGCCCACAGGTAGAACATCAGCTAAAGGAGGTGAGGTGTCTACAGGTAGAACATCAGTTAAAGGTGTCCACAGGTAGAACATCAATTCAAGGTGGTGAGGTGTCCACAGGTAGAACATCAGTTAAAGGTGGTGAGGTGTCCACAGGTAGAACATCAGTTAAAGGTGGTGAGGTGTCCACGGGTAGAACATCAGTTAAAGGTGGGTGTTGTGCCCACAGGTAGAACATCAGTTAAAGGTGGTGAGGTGTCCACGGGTAGAACATCAGTTAAAGGTGGTGTGGTGCCCACAGGTAGAACAGCAGTTAAAGGTGGTGAGGTGTCTACAGGTAGAACATCAGTTAAAGGAGGTGAGGTGTCTACAGGTAGAACATGAGTTAAAGGTGGTGAGGTATCTACAGGTAGAACATCAGTTAAATGTTGGTGTGGTGCCCAAAGGTAGAACATCAGTTAAAGGTGGTGAGGTGTCTACAGGTAGAACATCAGTTAAAGGTGGTGAGGTGTCCACAGGTAGAACATCAGTTAAAGGTGGTGAGGTGTCCACAGGTAGAACATCTGTTAAAGGTGGTGAGGTGTCCACAGGTAGAACATCAGTTAAAGGTGGTGAGGTGTCCACAGGTAGAACATCAGGTAAAGGTGTGTGAGGTTTCCGCAGGTAGAACATCTGTAAAAGGTGGGTGTTGTGCCCACAGGTAGAACATCAGTTAAAGGTGGGTGATTTTACTTGTTTGAACAACATAACAAATATTAGCTACTGTACTGCATTTGTCCGAGCAGGAAATAAAGACTTCATAAAAAGAAAAGCATTCTGTCTTTATTTGACACTGTGGAGGTGATGGGTCAATCAGAAATAATGGTAGCATATTGTGTCTGACTGCTCTTCCATCGCGTGTGTCAGCGGGGTGGTCAGAATCGTTCACTGGTTGAGTAGGACATTGTTCTCCTCTAATTTTGACAATGTTATGGAGAATCACACATGCCCTTTCTGGGGTGACCCTGAGCCTACGAAGGCACTGTAACCGGGCCTTGAGCATCCCAATGGACATCTCTTCACTGGCTCGTGTCCTGCAGTGAGCCAAGTTATAACATTGCTGCAGGCTGGGCTCAGAATCAGGGTAAGGGGTCAGCAAATAGGGCTGGCAGGGGTACCCTTTGTCACTGAGCAGGTAACAATTGAACTTGCCTATGGTAATACAGTTAACATTTTCAGTTGCAATAGGAGGAAAAATATAATATAATAATAAAAATATATAATAAAAATATAATAAAAATATAATATATAAAATATTATAGCTATATATTAAACTCACCATGGGCGAATCTAGTGCTCAGTGTACACTCATGAAAAATTGCGAGTAATTCACAGACCCAGGCCACTTTGCTGCCACGTTGCTGATGCGGGCTGCATCACATATGATCGTCACAGTGCAGAACAGTAATTAGCTGTATTGGGAAGTATCTTTCATTTGGAATGCTAAGGCTACTATTTAAGCGTACCTGCACATTAATGCTGTGGAAAGACTTCTTATTCACATAGCTCCTT
The DNA here is from genome assembly GCF_057628025.1 of Oncorhynchus mykiss. NCBI lineage: Eukaryota > Metazoa > Chordata > Actinopteri > Salmoniformes > Salmonidae > Oncorhynchus > Oncorhynchus mykiss. Next base: position 4,075,534 of record NC_143049.1, read on the forward strand.
CAGTAAATTAAGGAGATTATGATAGGAGTGCCGTCTATGCATCCAATCACACCTGGAAACCCTACAATATATAAAATGAACTAATTTGTACTTCAAGTCTCAAAACTTCATACTAAATAAATACATTTTTGTTTAGCCTGACACCTGCAATTCTGTGGAATTCTTTGAGTCTTGTGGGTCTGTGACTTGGGAACACCACAAAAGTGTACAGTAAACGTTTCCTTGCAAAGTCACATTGTAACGGCTGTCTTGGGAAGAAGGTGAGGACCAATGCGCAGCGTGGTACGAGTTTATCTTTTTTAATGTAAACTGAACACTGAATAACAAAACAACAAAGAAAACAACCAAAACAGTTCTGTCTGGTGCAGACACACAAAGACAGAAAACAACCACCCACAAAACACAATAGAAAACAGGCTCCCTAAATATGGTTCTCAATCAGGGACAACGATTGACAGCTGCCTCTGATTGAGAACCATACCAGGCCAAACACAGAAATAGCAAATCATAGAAAAACTAACATAAACAACCCACCCAACTCATGCCCTGACCATACTAAAACACAAGACAAAACAAAGGAACTAAGGTCAGAACGTGACACACATTTCTGACAGCCCGACAGACGGTTGTTCAGATGAACGATGTGAGGGCTGAGAAGATGTGAGGGCTGAGAAGATTGTTCAGATGAGCGATGTGAGAGCAGAGAAGATTGTTCAGATGAACGATGTGAAGGCTGAGAAGATTGTTCAGATGAACGATGTGAGGGCTGAGAACATTGTTCAGATGAACGATGTGAGGGCTGAGAACATTGTTCAGTGGAACGATGTGAGGGCTGAGAAGATTGTTCAAACAGATAATCATCGAATGATAAAACATGCCAGCGGGGTCTGACCACCCTCTCCTGATAGAGATTTCTGAGGAATATTTGTGCTTCAATATCAGCTGGCTCTTTAAGAAAAGGACACGCCATGTCTGACATCTCCTTCAGTCTGCAGACTTTAGCTAAAGAGGAGGAGAACCTCAGGGTTAGTTGAAAACCTGACAGCGATCAGGTTAGCTTCATGGAGTACGTTGCCATAGTAACTGACTCAGAGTTAAACTGAACTGGCTTAGTGAAACCGAAAACCCAGAGTTTCCTTCAACTCTGAATCAACTAACTATGAGTTTTCACTAAACCTGCTTTCTGAAACAGGGCCCAGAAGTCACACATTGCCCTGGCCCTTAATCCTGGTTGATGTGTCAACAATCATCTGCACGTTAATTGCAGTTAGCAGTTCATACAAGTAGGTTACTGGTAAGACAGGCAGCACTTAAAAAACCTCTCTGGGATATGTGGGACGGTAGCGTCCCACCTCGCCAACAGCCAGTGAAAGTGCAGGGCGACAAATTCAAAACAACAAAAATCTAAATTTAAATTCCTCAAGCATACAAGTATTTTACACCATTTTAAAGTTAAAATTATCGTTAATCCAGCCACAGTGTCTGATATCAAAAAGGCTTTACTGTCACGCCCTGACCATAGTTTACTTTGTATTTTCTATGTTTTGATTGGTCAGGGTGTGATCTGAGTGGGCATTCTATGTTACATGTCTAGTTTGTCTAGTTCTATGTTCGGCCTGATATGGTTCTCAATCAGAGGCAGGTGTTTGTCATTGTCTCTGATTGGGAACCATATTTAGGTAGCCTGGGTTTCACTGTTTGTGGGTGGGTGATTGTTCCTGTCTATGTGTTTTCACCAGATAGGCTGTTTAGGTTTTCGTTACGTTCATCACGTTCTTTATTTGGTAGTGTTTGTATTGATTCGTGTTTTACGTTTGTTCATTAAAACATGGATCGCAATAGACACGCCGCATTTTGGTCCGACTCTCCTTCACATAAAGAAAACCGTTACAGAATCACCCACCACAAAAGGACCAAGCAGCGTGTCAACAGGCAGGAGCAGCGCGAGGAGACGCGCAATAAGGATTTCTGGACATGGGAGGAAATCCTCGACGGGAGAGGACCCTGGGCTAAACCAGGGGAGTGTAGCCGCCCAAAGGTGCAGCAGGAGAAGAGGCAACAGGAGCAGCCCAAAGAGGAGGTATGGACATGGGAGGACGAATTAGAAGGAAGAGGACCCTGGGCTCAGCCAGGAGAATATCTCCGCCCCAAAGAAGAACTGGAGGCGGCGAAAGCGGAGAGGCGCAGATATGAGGAGGCAGCACGACGTAGCGGATGGAAGCCTGAGAAGCAGCCCCAAAAATTTCTTGGGGGGGGGCTAACAGGGAGTATGGCTACGCCAGGTAGGAGACCTGGGCAGACTCCCTGTGCTTACCGGGGGGCTAGAGAGACCGGACAGGCACCGTGTTATGCAGTGGTGCGCACGGTGTCTCCAGTGCGGGTGCATAGCCCGGTGCGGTATATTCCAGCTCCGCGTGTCTGCCGGGCTAGATTGAGCGTCGAGCCTAATGCCATGAAGCCGGCTCTACGCAGCTGGTCCCCAGTGCGTCTCCTTGGGCCGGTTTACATGGCACCAGCCTTGCGCTCGGTGTCTCCGGTTCGCCTGCATAGTCCAGTGCGGGCTATTCCACCTCGCCGCACTGGCAGGGCGACCGTGAGCATTCAACCAGGTAAGGTTGGGCAGGCTCGGTGCTCAAGAGCTCCAGTGCGCCTGCACGGTCCGGTTTTTCCAGTACCACCTCCACACCCCAGCCCTCCGGTAGCAGCTCCCCGCACCAGGCTTCCTGTGCGTGTCCTCGGCCCAGTACCACCAGTGCCAGCACCACGCATCAGGCCTACAGTGCGCCTCGCCTGTCCAGCGCTGTCGGAGCCCTCCTCCTCTCCAGCGCTGTCGGAGTCTCCCGCCTGTTTAGCGCTGTCAGAGCTTTCCGTCTCTACAGCGCTGCCGGAGTCTCCCGCCTGTTCAGAACTGCCAGTTAGCATAGAGCTGCCAGTTAGCATAGAGCTGCCAGTTTGCAAAGAGCTGCCAGTTAGCATAGAGCTGCCAGTTAGCATAGAGCTGCCAGTTTGCAAAGAGCTGCCAGTTAGCATAGAGCTGCCAGTTAGCATAGAGCTGCCAGTTAGCATAGAGCTGCCAGTTAGCAAGGAGCTGCCAGTCTGCAAGGAGCTGCCAGTCTGCAAGGAGCTGCCAGTCTGCATAGAGCTGCCAGTCTGCATGGAGCTGCCAGTCTGCAAGGAGCCGCCAGAGCTGCCAGTCTGCAGGATGCCGCCAAAGCTGCCAGTCTGCAAGGAGCCGCCAGAGCTGCCAGTCTGCAAGGAGCCGCCAGAGCTGCCAGTTAGCATGGAGCAGCCAGGGCCGCCAGTCAGCATGGAGCAGCCAGGGCCGCCAGTCAGCATGGAGCAGCCAGTCAGCATGGAGCAGCCAGTCAGCATGGAGCAGCCAGAGCAGCCAGTCAGCATGGAGCAGCCAGAGCTGCCAGTCAGCATGGAGCAGCCAGTCAGCATGGAGCAGCCAGAGATGCCAGTCAGCATGGAGCAGCCAGGGCCGCCAGTCAGCATGGAGCAGCCAGGGCCGCCAGTCAGCATGGAGCAGCCAGGGCCGCCAGTCAGCATGGAGCAGCCAGTCAGCATGGAGCAGCCAGTCAGCATGGAGCAGCCAGAGCAGCCAGTCAGCATGGAGCAGCCAGAGCTGCCAGTCAGCATGGAGCAGCCAATTAGCATGGAGCAGCCAGAGCTGCCAGTCAGCATGGAGCAGCCAGTCAGCATGGAGCAGCCAGAGCTGCCAGTCATCATGGAGCAGCCAGTCAGCATGGAGCAGCCAGAGCTGCCAGTCGACCAGATTCTCCCAGATCCGCCAGTCGACCAGATTCTCCCAGATCTGCCAGTCGTCCAGACTCTTCCAGATCTGCCAGTCGACCAGACTCTTCCAGATCTGCCAGTCGACCAGACTCTTCCAGATCTGCCAGTCGACCAGACTCTTCCAGATCTGCCAGTCGACCAGACTCTCCCAGATCTGCCAGTCGTCCAGACTCTCCCAGATCTGCCAGTCGTCCAGACTCTTCCAGATCTGCCCGTCGTCCAGACTCTTCCAGATCTGCCAGTCGACCAGACTCTTCCAGATCTGCCAGTCGACCAGATTCTCCCAGATCTGCCAGTCGTCCAGATTCTCCCAGATCTGCCAGTCGTCCAGATTCTCCCAGATCCGCCAGTCAGCCAGGATCTTCCGGATCCGCCAGTCAGCCAGGATCTTCCAGATCCGCCAGTCAGCCAGGATCTTCCAGAACCGCCAGCCAGCCGGGATCTGCCGGATCTAACCACCTGCCTGAGCTTCCTCTCAGTGCTGAGCTTCTTCTCAGTGCTGAGCTTCCTCTCAGGGCTGAGCTACCCATCTGTCCCGAGTTACCTCTGTCCCGAGCTGTCCCTCTGTCCCATGTTATCATTGTGGTGGGTAACCTATTTAGGGACGTTTAGGAGGGGGATTAAAACTGTCATGGAGTGGGGTCCACGTCCAGCGCCAGAGCCGCCACCGCGGACAGATGCCCACCCAGACCCTCCCCTATAGGTTCAGGTTTTGCGGCCGGAGTCCGCACCTTGGGGGGGGGGGGTACTGTCACGCCCTGACCATAGTTTACTTTGTATTTTCTATGTTTTGATTGGTCAGGGTGTGATCTGAGTGGGCATTCTATGTTACATGTCTAGTTTGTCTAGTTCTATGTTCGGCCTGATATGGTTCTCAATCAGAGGCAGGTGTTTGTCATTGTCTCTGATTGGGAACCATATTTAGGTAGCCTGGGTTTCACTGTTTGTGGGTGGGTGATTGTTCCTGTCTATGTGTTTTCACCAGATAGGCTGTTTAGGTTTTCGTTACGTTCATCACGTTCTTTATTTGGTAGTGTTTGTATTGATTCGTGTTTTACGTTTGTTCATTAAAACATGGATCGCAATAGACACGCCGCATTTTGGTCCGACTCTCCTTCACATAAAGAAAACCGTTACATTTACAGCGAAAGCACCATGAACGATTATGTTAGGTCACCACCAAGTCACAGAAAAACCCAACCATTTTTCAGCCAAAGTGAGGAGTCACAAAAAGCACAAATAGAGATAAAATTAATCACTAACCTTTGATGATCTTCATCAGATGACAGTCATAGGACTTCATGTTACACAATACATGTATGTTTTGTTCGATAAAGTGCATATTTATATAAAAAATCTCATTTTACATTGGCGTGTTACGTTTAGTAGTTCTAAAACATGCAGTGATTTTGCAGAGAGCCACATCAATTTACAGAAATACATCATAAATTTGAATGAAAATACAAGTGTTATACATGGAATTAGAGATATACTTCTCCTTAATACAACCTCTGTGTCAGATTTTTTTTTTTTTATTTTGGCAAAAGAACACCATGCAATAATCTGAGTACAACTTTCAGACAACAAAGCAGCCAAAAAGATATCTGCCATATTGTGTAGCCAACATTAGTCAGAAATAACATTATTGTAACGATTCTCCTCCTCTTCTGAGGCAATTATAAATATTCACTTACCTTTGATGATCTTCATCAGAATGCACTCCCAGGAATCCCAGTTCCACAATAAATGTTTGATCTGTTCGATAAAGTTCATCATTTATGTCCAAATAGCTTCTTTTGTTAGGGCGTTTGGTAAACAAATCCAAACCCGTGTGCATGTCCAGTAGGACAAAAAGTTCAAAAAGTTATATTACACATCGTAGAAACATGTCAAAATAAATCTTAATTCCGGAGAATTCCGGAAAATTCCTATGTCTGTAGAAAAGCAATGGAACGAGAGCTAACTCTCTCGTGACCGCGCGTCACGAGCCTGTGACACTCTGCCAGACACGAGCCTGTGACACTCTGCCAGACACCTGGCTCAATCAGCTCTCATTCTCTCCCCCTTCATAGTAGAAGCCTTAAACAAAGTTCTAAAGACTGTTGACATCTATCATTATGACCCCATTTACACTGTATATTGGAATGGCAAAGAGTTGAAAAACTACAAACCTCAGATTTCCCACTTCCTGGTTGGATTTTTCTCTGGTTTTCGCCTGCCATATGAGTTCTGTTATACTCACAGACATAATTCAAACAGTTTTAGAAACTTCCGAGTGTGTTCTATCCAATACTACTAATAATATGCATATATTAGCATCTGGGACAGAGTAGCAGGCAGTATACTCTGGGCACCTTATTCATCCAAGCTACTCACTACTGCCCCCCTGTCACCAAGAAGTTAAAGTAGATTGCCATAGCTAGCAAAACGAAGCAACACCGGTGTAGATTAGGCTTTGTGTTTTAGGTTATTGTCCGACAGAAAGGTGAATTCAACTCCCAGTGTCTGGTGGGAAGCCAACTGTAACACGTTTTCCTCTTAGAATTTTACCTGTGCTTAGTTCCATCCCATGTCTTTTTTATCCTGAAAATCTCCCCAGTTCTTAACGATTATAAACATACCAATAACATTATTGAGTGGTACTTAGCAATGTTTTGCATTGGATTTGCCCCAAACATAACACATTGTATTCAGTACAAAAACTTTTTTTTGCAGTGTTACTTTAGTGCCTTGTTGCAAACAGGATACATGTTTTGTAATATTGTAATTTTTTTCACTGCCAATTAGGTTAGTATTGTGGAGTAACTACCATGTTGTTGATCCAGTCTCAGTTTTCTTTCTGAAGTCCCTGAGTGGTTTCCTTCCTCTCCAGCAACTGAGTTAGAAGGACGACTGTATCTTTGTAGTGACTGGGTGTATTAATATACCATCCAAAGTGTAATTAATAACTTCACCATGCTCAAAGGAATATTCAATGTCTGCTTTTTTTTACCCATCTACCAATAGGGGCCCTTATTTGCGAGTCATTGGGAAAACCTCCTTGGTCTATGTGGTTGAATCTGTGTTTGAAATTCACTGCTCGACTGAGGGACCTTACAATTATCTGTACGTGTGGGCTAAAGAGATGAGGTAGTCATCAGAAATCATGTTAAACACTATTATTGCACACAGAGAGAGTCCATGCAACTTTTGTGACTTATTAAAAACATTGTTACTTCTGAACTTAATTGGTCTTGCCATAACAAAGGGGTTGAATACTTACTGCAACAAGACATTTTAGCTTTTAATTTTTTACTAATTTATAAAAATGTCGTAAAACATTCCACTTTGACATTATGGGGTATTGTGTGTAGCGCAGTGAAAACAAATCCATATGTTGTCATGGAAAAAGTCAAGGGGTGTGAATACTTTCTGAAGGAACTGTACATGTACAAGAAACTTTTATTCCGTAAAGTGAACCCAATTAGAGTACAATATGTGGGACCCTCTAGTTCAGGGGTGTCCAACCCTGTTCCTGGAGAGCTACCTTTCTGTATGTTTTTGTTCCAACCCCAGTTGTAACTAACCTGGTTCAGCTGATCAACCAGCTTATTATTAGAATCAGTTGTGCTAGATAACGGTTGGAGTGAAAACCTACAGGATGGTAGCTCTCCAGGAACAGTGTTGGAGAGCCCTGCTCTAGTTCAACAAACCCTGTGCTCCCATCAACTGAGCCATTACACCACAGTGGGGTCACTCCTCTTCAGTGAAGGACAGGGTAACTGCATCCCCATCCTCTAAGCAGAGCCAGATAAGCCCTTACAGCATTTGATGAATGGCTCTCCCTAGCCACCTCGTTGGATAGCAATGAACACCCTCCTCGCCTCCTTAGATATAAACCCGTAGTGGGGGACATAATAAACCATAATAAACACAATTAATTTGCTGTGTTCATGAGTGGCTGGGCCTCTCTGTAACCCCATACTGGATTAAAAAGGGTTTGTGTTTTTTAAGAGAAACAAGAGAGAAAGAAAAAGGGGAAAGAGACCAGCTTTATTTTGTTGTTGAAAATAATAATTTATTTTTATTTCACCTTTATTTAACCAGGTAGGCTGGTTGAGAACAAGTTCTCATTTGCAACTGTGACCTGGCCAAGATAAAGCAAAGCAGTTTGACACATACAACAACAGAGTTACACATGGAATAAACAAACATGCAATCAATAATACAGTAGAAAAATCTACACACAGCATGTGCAAATGAGGAAATATTAAAAAACATCTCATGGAAAGGCGGGAACTGTGAGAAGACACACAAACACACGCACACAGACACACTTTACCACAATTATTTAGTTGTTGTATTGTTTGTATACTTTTTTTGTTGTATTGTTTGTTTATCGTTGTGTTTTACATTTGTGTGACTGTCCTTGTCAGTGTTTTGTTACTTGTCATGTTTTATGTTTTTTGTGGACACCAGGAAGAGTAGCTGATGTTTCTGCAAAAGCTAACGGAATCCTAAAATATATATATATATATATATATATATATATATATATATTGTAACGATCCTCTTCATCTGATGAAGAGTAGTCAAGATCGGACCAAAACGCAGCGTGGTAAGTGTCCATGTTAATATTTATTTTAACTCAGAACACTAAGGCAAAATAACAAACAGAGACCAACACGAAACAATTCTGTCTGGTGCAGACACAGAGACAGAAAAACTCCCCACAAACAGGTGGGAACAGGCTACCTAAGTATGGTTCTCAATCAGAGACAACGATAGACAGCTGCCTCTGATTGGGAACCATGCTAGGTCAACAACAGAAATACAAAACATAGAACAAAACATAGAATGCCCACCCCAACTCACGCCCTGACCAAACCAAAATAGAGACATAAAAAAGGAACTAAGGTCAGGACGTGACATATATATATATATATACACAGTGAGGGAAAAAAGTATTTGATCCCCTGCTGATTTTGTACATTGCCCACTGACAAAGAAATTATCAGTCTATAATTTTAATAGTAGTTTTATTTGAACAGCGAGAGACAGAATAACAACAAAATAATCCAGAAAAACACATGTCAAAAATGTTTTAAATTGATTTGCATTTTAATGAGGGAAATAAGTATTTGACCCCCTCTCAATCAGAAATATTTCTGGCTCCCAGGTGTCTTTTATACAGGTAACGAGCTGAGATTAGGAGCACACTCTTAAAGGGAGTGCTCCTAATCTCAGTTTATTACCTGTAATAAAAGACACCTGTCCACAGAAGCAATCAATCAGATTCCAAACTCTCCACCATGGCCAAGACCAAAGAGCTCTCCAAGGATGTCAGGGACAAGCGTACACAAGGCTGGAATGGGATACAAGACCATCGCCAAGCAGCTTGGTGAGAAGGTGAGAAGGTGACAACAGGTGGTGCGATTATTTGCTAATGGGAGAAACACAAAAGAACAGTCATTCTCCCTCGGCCTGGGGCTCCATGAAAGATCTCACCTCGTGGAGTTGCAATGATCATGAGAACGGTGAGGAATCAATGATCTCAAGGCAGCTGGGACCATAGTCACCAAGAAAACAATTGGTAACACACTACGCCGTGAAGGACTGAAATCCTGCAACGCCCGCAAGGTCCCCCTGCTCAAGAAAGCACATATACATGCCTGTTTGAAGTTTGCCAATGAACATCTGAATAATTCAGAGGACAACTGGGTAAAAGTGTTGTGGTCAGATGAGACCAAAATGGAGCTCTTTGGCATCAACTCAACTCGCCGTGTTTGGAGGACGAGGAATGCTACATATGACCCCAAGAACACCATCCCCACCATCAAACATGGAGGTGGAAACATTATGCTTTGGCGGTGTTTTTCTGCTAAGGGGATAGGGCAACTTCACAGCATCAAAGGGACGATGGACGTGGCCATGTACCGTCAAATCTTGGGTGCGAACCTCCTTCCCTCAGCCAGGGCATCGAAAATGGGTCGTGGATGGGTATTCCAGCATGAGTGGCTCAAGAAGAAGCACATTAACTTTTCATGGCTGCAGGGGCAGTATTGAGTAGCTTGGATGAAAATGTGGCAGATTTTCAACCAAGCTCTCATTGAAATTACAACAAGATATGGATGAGTTTTCACTTCCCACGCCTTCCACTAGATGTCAACAGTCAATAGAACTTTGTCTGGTGACTCTAATGTGAAGGGGGGGGGGGGGGTCGAATGAGACAGGAAATAGTCACCACTGCCACGAGTTGACCATGCTTTCACCATGTGCGTTCACAGGGGAAGGACCTGCTTTCCACCGGTCATCTGAAGTCATTCTAATTCTCCGGTTGGAATGTTATTCAAGATATATGTAAACAACATTCTAAAGATTGATTCAGTACATCGTTTGACATGTTTCTACTGACTGTTACGGAACTTTTTGACATTTCGTCACGTTATAGTGGACGTGCTTTGTGACATTGGAATTGTTTACCAAACACGCTAACCAAAGTAGCTAATTGGACATAAATAACGGACATTTTCGAACAAATCAAGCATTTATTGTGGACCTGGGATTCCTAGGACTGCATTCTGATGAAGTTAATCAAAGGTAAGGAAACATTTATCATGTATTGTCTGGTTTCTGTTGACTCTAACATGGCGGCTAATTTGGCTACTGTTCTGAGCTCCGTCTCAGATTATTGCATGGGTTGCTTTTTCCGTAAACCTTTTTTGAAATCTGACACAGCGGTTGCATTAAGAAGAGTTGTATCTATAATTCCATGTGTATAACTTGTATTATCATCTACATTTATGATAGGTATTTCTGTTGAAACGATGTGGCTATGCAAAATCACTTGATGTTTTTGGAACTAGTGAATCTAATACGCCAATGTAAACTCAGATATTTTGATATAAATATGAACTTTATCAAACAAAACATGCATGTATTGTGAAGTCCTATGAGTGTCATCTGATGAAGATAATTCAAGGTTAGTGATTAAATTTATATCTATTTCTGATTTTTGTGAATGCTATATTTCACTGGAAAATGGCTGTGCTTATTGTGATTTGGTGGAGAACTAACATAATCGTTTGTAGTGCTTTCGCTGAAAAGCCTATTTGAAATCAGACATTTTGGTGGGATTAACAAGATTAACTTTAAAATTATATGAAACAAATGTATGTTTTAGGAATTGTAATTATGAGATTTATGTGGTTTGAATTTGGCGCTCTCTATTTTCACTGGTAGTTGTCATATCGATCCCATTAGCGGGATTGCAGCCATAACAAGTTAAGGTCCTGGAGTGGCCTAGCCGGTCTCCAGACCTTAATCCCATAGAAAATCTGTGGAGGGAGATGAAGGTTCGAGGTGCCAAACGTCAGCCTCGAAACCTTAATGACTTGGAGAAGATCTGCAAAGAGGAGTGGGACAAAATCCCTCCTGAGATGTGTGCAACTATAAGAAATGTCTGACCTCTGTGATTGCCAACAAGAGTTTTTCCACCAAGTACTAAGTTATGTTTTGCAGGGGGGTCAAATACTTATTTCCCTCATTAAAATGCAAATCAATTTATAACATTTTTGAAATGCGTTTTTCTGGGGTTTTTTGTTGTTATTCTGTCTCTCACTGTTCAAATAAAACTACTGTTAAAATTATAGACTGATCATTTCTTTGTCAGTGGGCAAACATACAAAATCAGCAGGGGATCAAATACTTTTTTCCCTCACTGTAGGTGTCTGAACAATGTGGTGACAATTATATAGGTCTAGTTTAGTTCATGCTTAAATCAGCCACAGCATATACAGTGGGGCAAACAAGTATTTAATCAGCCACCAAATGTGCAAGTTCTCCCACTTAAAAAGATGAGAGAGGCCTGTAATTTTCATCATAGGTACACTTCAACTATGACAGACAAAATTAGAAAATAAATCCAGAAAATCACTTTGTAGGATTTTTAATTAATTTATTTGCAAATTATGGTGGAAAATAAGTATTTGGTCAATAACAAAAGTTTCTCTCAATACTTTGTTATATACCCTTTGTTGGCAATGACAGAGGTCAAATGTTTTCTGTAAGTTTTCACAAGGTTTTCACACACTGTTGCTGGTATTTTGGCCGATTCCTCCATGCAGATCTCCTCTAGAGCAGTGATGTTTTGGGGCTGTTGCTGGGCAACAGGGACTTTCAACTCCCTCCAAAGATTTTCTATGGGGTTGAGATCTGGAGACTGGCTAGGCCACTCCAGGACATTGAAATGCTTCTTACGAAGCCACTCCTTCGTTGCCCGGGCGGTGTGTTTGGGATCATTGTCATGCTGAAAGACCCAGCCACATTTCATCTTCAATGCCCTTGCTGATGGAAGGAGGTTTTCACTCAAAATCTCACGATACATGGCCCCATTCATTCTTTCCTTTACACGGATCAGTCGTCCTGGTCCCTTTGCAGAAAAACAGCCCCAAAGCATGATGTTTCCACCCCCATGTTTCACAGTAGGTATGGTGTTCTTTGGATGCAACTCAGCATTCTTTGTCCTCCAAACACGACGAGTTGAGTTTTTACCAAAAAGTTATATTTTGGTTTCATCTGACCATATGACATTCTCCCAATCTTCTTCTGGATCATCCAAATGCTCTCTAGCAAACTTCAGACGGGCCTGTACATGGGGTATGTCTCTATCTTTATGTTTGAAGCCTGAAATGTGGCAAAAGGTCGCAAAGTTCAAGGGGGCCGAATAATTTCGCAAGGCACTGTATATGTATATATTTTTTAACCTCTCTGATCTCCCCATCCCGGATCCGGTATCAGGAATACAGACTCAAGCTCATTACCATAACGCAACGTTAACTATTCATGAAAATCGCAAATGAAATGAAATAAATATGCCATCTCTCAAGCTTAGCCTTTTGTAAACAACACTGTCATCTCAGATTTTCAAAATATGCTTCTCAACCATAGGAAAACAATAATTTGTGTAAAAGTAGCTAGCTAGCGTAGCATTTAGCGTTAGCATTAGCGTTAGCATCCAGCACGCAGCATTTCAACAAAAACATAAAAGCCTTCAAATAAAATCATTTACCTTTGAAGAACTTCTGATGTTTTCAATGAGGATACTCTCAGTTAGATAGCAGATGCTCAGTTTTACCAAAAAGATTCTTTGTATATTAGAAATAGCTCCATTTTATACATCACATTTGGCTACCAAAAAAACCCGAAAATTCAGTCCTCAAAACGCGAACTTTTTTCCAAATTAACTCCATAATATCGACTGAAAACATGGCAAACGTTGTTTAGAATCAATCCTCAAGGTGTTTTTCACATATCTCTTCATTGATCTATCGTTCTTGGAAGCATGGTTTCTCCCCTCAATCAAATGGAAAAGTACAAGCAGCTGGCAATTGCGCACCGAATTCCACGCAGGACACCAGGCAGACACTTGGAAAATGTAGTCTCTTATGGTCAATCTTCCAATGATATGCCTACAAATACGTCACAATGCTGCTAACACCTTGGGGGAACGACAGAAAGTGTAGGCTCATTCCTTGCGCAATCACAGCCATATAAGGAGACAATGGAAAACAGAGCTTCAGAAATTCTGCTCATTTCCTGGTTGACGCATCATCTTGGTTTCGCCTGAATGAGTTCTGGGGCACTTACAGACAATATCTTTGCAGATTCTGAAACTTCAGAGTGTTTTCTTTCAAAAACTGTCAAGAATATGCATAGTCGAGCATCTTTTCGTGACAAAATATCGCGCTTAAAACGGGAACGTTTTTTATCCAAAAATGAAATAGTGCCCCTAGAGATCAAAGAGGTTAAAAAAGAGGCTTGGAAGATAAAAGGGACTGCCTGTGTTGCCTCAGCCTCAACCCAGCAACTCAGAGGGGATGAATAGGTGGTCACATAGCGATGCCTGGGATCAGTTTAAAGTACAAGATTGTGTGACTTTCTTTCTTGAAGTTCATTATTTGTCAATTAAAACCTTGCTTATGTTCTCACCGAGCATGTCTTGAACTCAGTGGAAAAGTACCAAACTACCAATTATCAGGACCTCGATTAGTCATATCGGGTGTGTCCAGTTAGAGTTGGGCTGGAACAAAAACCTGCACACCTGTATCTCTCCAGGACCAAAGTTGGTAATCACTCGCCTGTATATCTGGCTGTGGCACTTTCCTCTGTTGCTCATGGCCTAGTAAGAGAAGATCTAGGATCAGATTACCCTACCCCAATCTTAACCATAACCACTGGAGGGGTTGAAATCGTATCTAATCCTGTATCATTGGGTATCTGTGGCAGTGGGGTTTCCCTGTGGGAAGTGTGCCGAAGGTGGAACCACGGCTGGCTTCCCCGGTCTCCATCCTTGTCCCACGGGAGACCCCTCGAGCTGGCAGACACGTTGGCCCATGTTACCTCCCTCCCTTCCTCTATCCAGCTGCTGCCAAATGTCTCCTCCTCTCCTCCACACGGGTGCCCTTTGAAGGGGAAGCGCTTCAGAATAGGAGGAGGCTCAATGTGCTAATGTGAAAAGCTAACTACTATAGTCCCATAGTTTTCCTTCATTTTTAAATCAAATTCATTACATCTTTATTTATCCAGGTTAGTCTCATTAAGAATGTGTATTTTACCTTTATTTAACTAGGCAAGTCAGTTAAGAACAAATTCTTATTTACAAAGATGGCCTACCGGGAACAGTGGGCTAACTGCCTTGCTTAGGGGCAGAATGACAGATTTTTACCTTGTCAGCTCAGGGATTTGATCCACAACCTTTCAGTTACTGGCCCAACACTCTAACCACTAGGATACCTGCACCCCACCTGGATACCTGGATATACCTGAGAAACCTGGTTATAGAAACAATGAGAATTGATCCTCAGCGATTTTCTTCACTTTGATGCTTCGGACGCGATGCAACGTGAACAGTGTAGCAGCTTTCATTGATTTCAAAGGTAGCATTCCCTCAATGGCTGAAGGCTGATGGCAATGCCGGACGCCCAATAGCTGTAGTTAAGCAAGGTTGGAGTTTGAAGGGAAGTGGAGAAACTTTACAATAGGATTTCACACATTACAATAGGTGGAATGCTACTTATAAAGTGCTACCCTAGTTCCCTAGTAGAAGCAAGTTAATGTTTCCAACATTTTCGGACCACTACACAACTATTGATATAGAACCACAGAGAGTTACCGCAAGTCGCAAAGAAAACAGGAGCTGCCGCCAATATTCCAGCACCATTTCAACTTCAACATTTCAACATCATCACATCACCTCTGCTCAGTCTAATACAGTGACAACTAAAAGATACCAAAAACAATTTAGTCCAATCAACGTAAGCTAAATATGATGTGACTGTCCATGGTTCTGATTTCTGTGGTTGTGTGCGTGCAAGTAGAAAAAACATGTTGACTCACCCTACTTGTAGAGAAAAGCAAATGCCACCCTCCTCTCTTTCATGTTGACTAAACTGTCTATCACTCTGTCATACAGTACACGCTTTTATTTGTTGTTGTCCTAGGCTACCTGGCTTGTCTGCTAAAATGCTTGACAGCTCGCCTAACTTCCATTCATGAGCAACGTTAGCTAGTTAACATTATCCTTCTACATCTAGCTACGGTACATATTGAACTTCCATCCTCTCAGGCCAGGGGCACAACAATGATGTTTGGATCAGAATTGTTGTTATAATCATTGGCCAGTGCAGCGAAGTAAGTAAAACCACAGTGCAAATCCCTATCTCCATCAATGGCTAATTTAGGAAAGGGAACATTTTAGCTAGCTATAGTCACTGGAGGACAACAACACAACAAGATGCAACAATTCAAGATGTTTCTGTCAATGAGTATGCACTCAATGCAATTTCATAGGAGTTAAGACAAATCAGCGCCAGGACCATTCACTGTTGAGCTCACTCAGTTTAGCTCAACGCTGATTGGCTATTACTTTATAAAAACAAATATATATATATATATATAAATATATATATATATATACACACATATTATATATATATATATATATATATATATATATATATACACACACACACACACATATATATATATATATATATATATATATATATATATATATATATATATATATATATAATATGTGTGTGTATATATATATAATATGTGTGTGTGTGTGTGTATATACAGTGCCTTGCGAAAGTATTCGCCCCCCTTGAACTTTGCGACCTTTTGCCACATTTCAGGCTTCAAACATAAAGATATAAAACTGTATTTTTTTGTGAAGAATCAACAACAAGTGGGACACAATCATGAAGTGGAATGACATTTATTGGATATTTCAAACTTTTTTAACAAATCAAAAAATGAAAGATTGGGCGTGCAAAATTATTCAGCCCCTTTACTTTCAGTGCAGCAAACTCTCTCCAGAAGTTCAGTGAGGATCTCTGAATGATCCAATGTTGACCTAAATGACTAATGATGATAAATACAATCCACCTGTGTGTAATCAAGTCTCCGTATAAATGCACCTGCACTGTGATAGTCTCAGAGGTCCATTAAAAGTGCAGAGAGCATCATGAAGAACAAGGAACACACCAGGCAGGTCCGAGATACTGTTGTGAAGAAGTTTAAAGCCGGATTTGGATACAAAAATATTTCCCAAGCTTTAAACATCCCAAGGAGCACTGTGCAAGCGATAATATTGAAATGGAAGGAGTATCAGACCACTGCAAATCTACCAAGACCTGGCCGTCCCTCTAAACTTTCAGCTCATACAAGGAGAAGACTGATCAGAGATGCAGCCAAGAGGCCCATGATCACTCTGGATGAACTGCAGAGATCTACAGCTGAGGTGGGAGACTCTGTCCATAGGACAACAATCAGTCGTAATTGCACAAATCTGGCCTTTATGGAAGAGTGGCAAGAAGAAAGCCATTTCTTAAAGATATCCATAAAAAGTGTTGTTTAAAGTTTGCCACAAGCCACCTGGGAGACACACCAAACATGTGGAAGAAGGTGCTCTGGTCAGATGAAACCAAAATTGAACTTTTTGGCAACAATGCAAAACGTTATGTTTGGCGTAAAAGCAACACAGCTCATCACCCTGAACACACCATACCCACTGTCAAACATGGTGGTGGCAGCATCATGGTTTGGGCCTGCTTTTCTTCAGCAGGGACAGGGAATATGGTTAAAATTAATGGGAAGATGGATGGAGCCAAATACAGGACCATTCTGGAAGAAAACCTGATGGAGTCTGCAAAAGACCTGAGACTGGGACGGAGATTTGTCTTCCAACAAGACAATGATCCAAAACATAAAGCAAAATCTACAATGGAATGGTTCAAAAATGAACATATCCAGGTGTTAGAATGGCCAAGTCAAAGTCCAGACCTGAATCCAATCGAGAATCTGTGGAAAGAACTGAAAACTGCTGTTCACAAATGCTCTCCATCCAACCTCACTGAGCTCGAGCTGTTTTGCAAGGAGGAATGGGAAAAAATGTCAGTCTCTCGATGTGCAAAACTGATAGAGACATGCTCCAAGCGACTTACAGCAGTAATCACAGCAAAAGGTGGCGCTACAAAGTATTAACTTAAGGGGGCTGAATAATTTTGCACGCCCAATTTTTCAGTTTTTGATTTGTTAAAAAAGTTAGAAATATCCAATAAATGTCGTTCCACTTCATGATTGTGTCCCACTTGTTGTTGATTCTTCACAAAAAAATACAGTTTTATATCTTTATGTTTGAAGCCTGAAATGTGGCAAAAGGTCGCAAAGTTCAAGGGGGCCGAATACTTTCGCAAGGCACTGTATATATATATATATATATATATATATATATATATATATATATATATATATATATATATATTATATGTGTACAGTGGGGAGAACAAGTATTTGATACACTGCCGATTTTGCAGGTTTTCATACTTACAAAGCATGTAGAGGTCTGTAATTTTTATCATAGGTACACTTCAACTGTGAGAGACGGAATCTAAAACATCCAGAAAATCACATTGTATGATTTTTAAGTAATTAATTAGCATTTTATTGCATGACATAAGTATTTGATCACCTACCAAACAGTAAGAATTCCGGCGCTCACAGACCTGTTAGTTTTTCTTTAAGAAGCCCTCCTGTTCTCTACTGTATTAACTGCACCTGTTTGAACTCGTTACCTGTATAAAAGACACCTGTCCTCACTCAATCAAGCAGACTCCAACCTCTCCACAATGGCCAAGATCAGAGAGCTGTGTATGGACATCAGGGTTAAATTGTAGACCTGCACAAGGCTGGGATGGGCTACAGGACAATAGGCAAGCAGCTTGGTGAGAAGGCAACAACTGTTGGTGCAATTATTAGAAAATGGAAGAAGTTCAAGATGACGGTCAATTACCCTCGGTATGGGACTCCATGCAAAATCTCACCTCGTGGGGCATCAATGATCATGAGGAAGGTGAGGGATCAGCCCAGAACTACACTGCAGGACCTGGTCAATGACCTGAAGAGAGCTGGGACCACAGTCTCAAAGAAAACCATTAGTAACACTACACCGTCATGGATTAAAATCCTGCAGCGCACGCAATGTCCCCCTGCACAAGCCAGCGCATGTCCAGGCCCATCTGAAGTTTGCCAGTGACCATCTGGATGATCCAGAGGAGGAATAGGAGAAGGTCATGTGGTCTGATGAGACAAAAATAGAGCTTTTTGGTCTAAACTCCACTCGCCGTGTTTGGAGGAAGAAGAAGGATGAGTACAACCCCAAGAACACCATCCCAACCGTGAAGCATGGAGGTGGAAACATCATTCTTTGTGGATGCTTTTCTGCAAAGGGGACAGGACAACTGCACCGTATTGAGGAGAGGATGGATGGGGCCATGTATCGCGAGATCTTGGCCAACAACCTCCTTCCCTCAGTAAGAGCATTGAAGATGGGTCGTGGCTGGGTCTTCCAGCATGACAACGACCCGAAACACACAGTCAGGGCAACTAAAGAGTGGCTCCGTAAGAAGCATTTCAAGGTCCTGGAGTGGCCTAGCCAGTCTCCAGACCTGAACCCAATATAAAATCTTTGGAGGGAGCTGAAAGTCCATATTGCCCAGCGACAGCCCCGAAACCTGAAGAATCTGGAGGTCTATATGGAGGAGAGGGCCAAAATCCCTGCTGCAGTGTGTGCAAACCTGGTCAAGAACTACAGGAAACGTATGATCTCTGTAATTGCAAAAAAAGGTTTCTGTACCAAATATGAAGGTCTGCTTTTCTGATGTTCAAATACTTATGTCATGCAATACAATGCAAATGAATTACTTAAAAATCATACAATGTGATTTTCTGGATTTTTGTTTTAGATTCCGTCTCTCACAGTTGAAGTGTACCTATGATAAAAAATACAAAACCTCTAAAATCGGCAGTGTATCCAATACTTGTTCTCCCCACTGTATATATGTGTGTATTTATATATATAAGTGTGTGTGTGTTTTTTATACATTTCTATATGTGTGTATATATATATATATATATATATATACAGTATATGTGTACATATGTACACTATATACAGTTGAAGTCGGAAGTTAACATACACCTTAGCCAAACATATTTGAACTCAGTTTTTCACAATTCCTGACATTTAATCCTCGTAAACATTGCCTGACTTAGGTCAGTTAAAATCACCACTTTATTTTAAGAATGTGAAATGTCAGAATAATAGTAGAGAGAATTATTTATATCAGCTTTTATTTATTTCATCACATTCCCAGTGGGTCAGAAGTTTACATACACTCAATTAGTATTTGATAGCTTTACCTTTTAAATTGTTTAACTTGGGTCAAACGTTTCGGTTAGCCTTCCACAAGCTTCCCACAATAAATTGGGTGAATTTTGGCCCATTCCTCCTAACAGAGCTGGTGTAACTGAGTCAGGTTTGTAGAACTCCTTGCTCGCAAACGCTTTTTCACTTCTGCCCACAAATTTTCTATAGGATTGAAGTCAGGGCTTCGTGATGGCCACTCCAATACCTTGACTTTGTTGTCCTTAAGCCATTTTGCCACAACTTTGGAAGTATGCTTGGGGTCATTGTCCATTTGGAAGACCCATTCGCGACCAAGCTTTAACTTCCTGACTGATGTCTTGAGTTGTTGCTTCAATATATCCACATGATTTTCCGCCCTCATGATGCCATCTATTTGGTGAAGTACACCAGTCCCTCCTGCAGCAAAGCACCACCACAACATGATGCTGTCACCCCCGTGCTCCACGGTTTGGATGGTGTTCTTCAGCTTGCAAGCCTCCCCCTTTGTCCTCCAAACATAACGATGTTCATTATGGCCAAAAACCAGTGGACTTTTCTCCAAAAAAATACGATCTTTGTCCCCATGTGTAGTTGCAAACCGTAGTCTGGATTTTTATGGCGGTTTTGGAGCAGTGGCTTCTTCCTTGCTAAGCGGCCTTTCAGATTTTGTCGATATAGGACTCGTTTCACTGTGGATATAGATGTTCTGGGATTGTTTTTCACTTTTCACACCAAAGTGACAGAACGTGTCTCCTTCCTGAGCGGTATGACGGCTGCGTGGTCCCATGGTGTTTCTACTTGCGTACTATTGTTTGTACAGATGAACATGGTACATTAAGGTGTTTGAAAATTGCTCCCAAGGATGAACCAGACTTGTGGAGGTCTACAAAATAAAATCTGAGATCTTGGCTGATTTCTTTTGATATTCCCTTGATTTCAAGCAAAGGGGCACTGAGTTTGAAGGTAGGCATTGAAATACATCCAGAGGTACAACTCCAATTGACTGAAATGATGTCAATCAGCCTATCAGAAGCTTCTAAAGCCATGACATCATTTTCTGCAATTTTCCAAGCAGTTTAAATGCACAGTCAACTTAGTGTATGTAAACTTCTGACCTACTGGAATTGTGATACAGTGAATTATAAGTGGAATAATCTGTCTGTAAACAATTGTTGGAGAAATGACTTGTGTCATGTACACAGTTGATGTCCTCTTGTAACTACCCATCCCGGATCCGGGAGTGTTGTCATCAACTGACACTAATTAGCATAATGCAACGGACATAAATATTACTAGAAAATATTCATATTCATGAAATCACAAGTGAAATATATTGAAACACAGCTTAGCCTTTTGTTAATCACCCTGTCTTCTCAGATTTTGAAAAAATGCTTTACAGCCAAAGCAAGACAAGCATTTGTGTAAGTTTATCGATAGCCTAGCATAGCATTATGCCTAGCTAGCAGCAGGCAACCTGGTCACGAATATAAGAAAAGCAATCAAATTAAATCGTTTACGTTTGATTAGCTTCGGATGTTTTCACTCACAAGACTCCCAGTTAGATAGCAAATATTCCTTTTTTCCAAAGTTCTTCTCGTTTGGCTAAGAATTCGACCGGAAATTGCGGTCACGACAACGTGGAGAAATATTCCAAATTAGCTCCATAATATCGACAGAAACATGGCAAACGTTGTTTATAATCAGTTCTCAAGGTGTTTTTCAAATATCTGTTCAATAATATATCAACCGGGATAGGTGGCTTCTTAGTAGGAAAGAGAGAAACAATGGCCGCATTTGTCTCTTATGCACAAAACACTCTGAGAGACTCCAGCTGACCACTGAAGCAATGTTGACGTTCAGGCTCATTTTTCAAAATAAAAGCTTGAAACTATGTATTGTGACACTAGACACATTAGAGAAGCCATAGAAAAAGGAATATGGTTGATATCTCATTCACTGCTCAATAGGGACGCATAGGAACGCAGAGCTTTCTAAATAAGAGTCCCTTCCTGATTGGATTTTTCTCAGGCTTTCGCCTGCAATATCAGTTCTGTTATACTCACAGACAATATTTTTACAGTTTTGGAAACTTTAGAGTGTGTTCTATCCTAAGCTGTCAATTATATGCATATTCTAGCATCTTGTCCTGACAAAATAGCCCATTTACTTTGGGAACGTTATTTTTCCAAAAATGAAAATAGTGCCCCCTAGATTTAACAGGGTTAAACAAAACGATTGTTTGTTAACAAGAAATTTGTGGAGTGGTTGAAAAACGAGTTTTAATGACTCCAACCTAAGCGTATGTAAACTTCCGACTTCAACTCTACATTAGAACACCTAATCATTCAAGGATACCTACTCATTAATTTTCTTTATTTTTACTATTTTCTACAATGTAGAATAATAGTGAAGACATCAAAACTATGAAATAACACACATGGAATCATGTAGTTAACCAAAATGTGTTGAACCAATCAAAAATATATTGTGTTAAACCAATCAAAATAGCCACCTTTTGACTTGATGACAGCTTTGCACACTCTTGGCATTCTCTCAATGGGCTTCATCGCCTGGAATACATTTCAATTAACAGGTGTGAATTCTTAAGTTAATTTGCGGAATTTCTTTCCTTCTTATTGTGTTTGAGCCAATCAGTTGTGTTGTGACAAGGTGGGAGGGGGGGTATACAAAAGCCCTATTTGATAGAAGACCAAGTCCATATTATGGCAAGAACAGCCATTATAAGCAAAGAGAAATGACAGTCCATCGATACTTTAAGACATGAAGATCAGTCATTACAGAAAATGTCAAAAACTTTGAAAGTTTCTTCAAGTGCAGTCGTAAAAACCATCAAGCGCTATGATGAAACTGGCTATCATGAGGACTGCCACAGGAATGGAAGACCCAGAGATACCTCTGCTGCAGAGAATAAGTTCATACGAGTTACCAGCCTCAGAAATTACAGCCCAAATAAATGCTTCACAGAGTTCAAGTAAGAGACACATCTCAAAATCAACTGTTCAGAAGAGACTACAGAAATCAGGCCTCCGTGGTCAAATTGCTTCAAGGAAACCACTACTAAAGGACACCAATAGGAAGAAGAGAATTGCTTGGGCCAAGAAACACGAGCAGTGGACATTAGACTGGTGGAAATTTGTCCTTTGGTCTGGAGTCCAAATTGGAGATTTCACCGCAGTGTCTTTGTGAGATGATTAACGGATGATCTCCGCATGAGTATTTCCCACCATGAAGCATGGAAGAAGAGGTATTATGGTGTGGGGTTGCTTTGCTGGTGACACTGTCAGTGATTTATTTTGAATTCAAGGCACACTTTCCCAGCATGGCTACCACAGCATTCTGCAGCGATTCGCCAAACCATCTGGATTGCGCTATCGTTTGTTTTTCAACAGGACAATGACCCAACACACCTCCAGGCTGTGTAAGGGCTATTTGACCTAGAAGGAGAGTGATGGAGTGCTGTATCAGATGACCTGGCCTCCACAATCCCCTTACCTCAACCAAATTGAGATGGTTTTGGGATGAGTCGAACCGCAGAGTGAAGGAAAAGCAGCCAACAAGTGCTCAGCATACGTGGGAACTCCTTCAAGACTGTTGGAAAAGCAAGGGAGGCCAAATGCTTGCTGGCTTCTCTTGCATTCAATGTTACGGGCGGCAACAATGTCAGCCTCATGCGAATTTAAGGAAAATATAAAACACAAAGAGAGAATGTCATGTTGTGTCTTGTCTCTGTCCTTTCCCTTCACCCTGTCTCCCTCTGCTGGTCGTTGTTATGTTACCTTTTCTCCCCCGCTTTCCCCCAGCTGTCCCTTGTCTCCTCTAACTACCCGTTCCCCACCTGTTCCCTGTTTCCCTCTGATTAGGTCCCTATATCTCTCTCTGTTTCTGCTCCTGTCCTTGTCGGATTCTTGTTTGTTTGTGTTTCATGCCTGAGCCAGACTATCGTCATGTTTGCTGTAACCTTGTCCTGTCCTGTCGGAATCTGCCGGTCTATCTGAGCCTACCTAAGTTTGGTTATTAAAGAAGCTCTGTTTAAGTTAGTTCGCTTTTGGGTCCTCATTCACTCACCATAACAGAAGAATCCGACCAAGAATGGACCCAGCGACTTCGGATCCTCTCCACTCAGCCGTCGGAATCCAGGGAGCGATGCTAGGCAGACACGAGCAGGAAGTGTCTGCTGCTCGACATGCCGTTGAGACCCTGGCCACCCAAGTCTCCAACCTCACAGAACAGGTTCACCATCTCCGCCTCGATCCACCGGCCACTTCCAGGGCTTTCGAATCTCCGGAGCCCAGAATCAATAACCCGCCGTGTTACTCTGGGGAGCCCACTGAATGCCGCTCGTTCCTCACCCAGTGTGATATTGTGTTTTCTCTCCAGCCCAACACTTACTCCAGGAGCACTGCTCGTGTCGCCTACGTCATATCTCTCCTTATTGGACGGGCTCGTGAGTGGGGCACGGCAATCTGGGAGGCAAGGGCTGAGTGTACTAACCAGTATCAGGACTTTAAGGAGGAGATGATACGGGTTTTTGATCGATCTGTTTTTGGGGAGGAGGCTTCCAGGGCCCTGTCTTCCCTATGTCAAGGTAATCGATCCATAACAGACTACTCTATTGAGTTTCGCACTCTTGCTGCCTCCAGTGGCTGGAACGAGCCGGCTTTGCTCGCTCGTTTTCTGGAGGGTCTCCGCGCAGAGGTAAAGGATGAGATTCTCTCCCGGGAGGTCCCTTCCAGCGTGGATTCCCTGATTGAACTCGCTATTCGCATTGAGCGACGGGTTGATCTGCGTCACCGAGCTCGTGGAAAGGAGCTCGCGTTCTCCGTTGCTCCCCTCTCCGCATCACTACCATCTTCCTCTGCCGGCTCGGGAGCTGAGCCTATGCAGCTGGGAGGTATCCGCATCTCGACTAAGGAGAGGGAACGGAGAATCACCAACCGCCTCTGTCTCTATTGCGGTTCTGCTGGTCATTTTGTCACTTCATGTCCAGTAAAAGCCAGAGCTCATCAGTAAGCGGAGGGCTACTGGTGAGCGCTACTACTCCTGTCTCTCCTTCAAGATCCTGCACTACCTTGTCGGTCCATCTACGCTGGACCGGTTCGTCAGCTTCCTGCAGTGCCTTAATAGACTCTGGGGCGGAGGGCTGTTTTATGGACGAGACCTGGGCTCGGGAACATGACATTCCTCTCAGACAGTTAAGGGAGTCCACGGCCTTGTTCGCCCTGGATGGTAGTCCTCTCCCCAGGATTCAGCGTGAGACGCTACCTTTAACCCTCACTGTTTCTGGTAATCATAGCGAAACCATTTCTTTTTTGATTTTTCGTTCACCTTTTACACCTGTTGTTTTGGGCCATCCCTGGCTAGTTTGTCATAATCCTTCCATTAATTGGTCTAGTAATTCTATCCTCTCCTGGAACGTCTCTTGTCATGTGAAATGTTTAATGTCTGCTATCCCTCCTGTTTCCTCTGTCTCTTCTTCACAGGAGGAGCCTGGTGATTTGACAGGGGTGCCGGAGGAATATCACGATCTGCGCACGGTGTTCAGTCGGTCCAGGGCCACCTCTCTTCCTCCACACCGGTCGTATGATTGTAGTATTGATCTCCTTCCGGGAACCACTCCCCCCCGGGGTAGACTATACTCTCTGTCGGCTCCCGAACGTAAGGCTCTCGAGGATTATTTGTCTGTAGCTCTTGACGCCGGTACCATAGTCCCCTCCTCCTCTCCCGCCGGAGCGGGGTTTTTTTTTGTCAAGAAGAAGGACGGGTCTCTGCGCCCCTGCATAGATTATCGAGGGCTGAATGACATAACAGTTAAGAATCGTTATCCGCTTCCTCTTATGTCTTCAGCCTTCGAGATCCTGCAGGGAGCCAGGTTTTTCACTAAGTTGGACCTTCGTAACGCTTACCATCTCGTGCGCATCAGGGAGGGGGACGAGTGGAAGACGGCGTTTAACACTCCGTTAGGGCACTTTGAATACCGGGTTCTTCCTTTCGGCCTCGCTAACGCTCCAGCTGTCTTTCAGGCATTAGTCAATGATGTCCTGAGAGACATGCTGAACATCTTTGTTTTCGTTTACCTTGACGATATCCTGATTTTTTCACCGTCACTCCAGATTCATGTTCAGCACGTTCGACGTGTCCTCCAGCGCCTTTTAGAGAATTGTCTTTTTGTGAAGGCTGAGAAGTGCACTTTTCATGCCTCCTCCGTCACATTTCTCGGTTCTGTTATTTCCGCTGAAGGCATTAAGATGGATCCCGCTAAAGTCCAAGCTGTCATTGATTGGCCCGTCCCTAAGTCACGCGTCGAGCTGCAGCGCTTTCTCGGCTTCGCGAACTTCTATCGTCGTTTCATCCGTAATTTCGGTCAGGTGGCCGCTCCTCTCACAGCCCTTACTTCTGTCAAGACGTGCTTTAAGTGGTCCGTTTCCGCCCAGGGAGCTTTTGATCTCCTCAAGAATCGTTTTACATCCGCTCCTATCCTTGTTACACCTGACGTCTCTAGACAGTTCGTTGTCGAGGTTGACGCGTCAGAGGTGGGCGTGGGAGCCATTCTTTCTCAGCGCTCCCTCTCTGACGACAAGGTCCACCCATGCGCGTATTTTTCTCATCGCCTGTCGCCGTCGGAACGTAACTATGATGTGGGTAACCGCGAACTGCTCGCCATCCGGTTAGCCCTAGGCGAATGGCGACAGTGGTTGGAGGGGGCGACCGTTCCTTTTGTCGTTTGGACTGACCATAGGAACCTTGAGTACATCCGTTCTGCCAAACGACTTAATGCGCGTCAGGCGCGTTGGGCGCTGTTTTTCGCTCGTTTCGAGTTCGTGATTTCTTATCGTCCGGGCTCTAAGAACACCAAGCCTGATGCTTTGTCTCGTCTCTTCAGTTCTTCAGTAGCCTCCACTGACCCCGAGGGGATTCTCCCTGAGGGGCGTGTTGTCGGGTTGACTGTCTGGGGAATTGAGAGGCAGGTAAAACAAGCGCTCACTCACACTCCGTCGCCGCGCGCTTGTCCTAGGAACCTTCTTTTCGTTCCCGTTCCTACTCGTCTGGCCGTTCTTCAGTGGGCTCACTCTGCCAAGTTAGCCGGCCACCCTGGCGTTCGGGGTACGCTTGCTTCCATTCGCCAGCGTTTTTGGTGGCCCACCCGGGAGCATGACACGCGTCGTTTCGTGGCTGCTTGTTCGGTCTGCGCGCAGACTAAGTCCGGTAACTCTCCTCCTGCCGGCCGTCTCAGGCCGCTTCCTATTCCCTCTCGACCGTGGTCTCACATCGCCTTAGATTTTGTCACCGGACTGCCTTCGTCAGCGGGGAAGACTGTTATTCTTACGGTTGTCGATAGGTTCTCTAAGGCGGCCCATTTCATTCCCCTTGCTAAGCTTCCTTCTGCTAAAGAGACGGCACAAATCATCATCGAGAATGTTTTCAGAATTCATGGCCTTCCGTCAGACGTCGTTTCGGACAGAGGTCCGCAATTCACGTCTCAATTTTGGAGGGAGTTTTGCCGTTTGATTGGGGCTTCCGTCAGTCTCTCTTCCGGCTTTCACCCCCAGTCTAACGGTCAAGCAGAACGGGCCAATCAGACTATTGGTCGCATCTTACGCAGTCTTTCTTTTCGCAACCCTGCGTCTTGGTCAGAACAGCTCCCCTGGGCAGAATACGCCCACAACTCGCTTCCTTCGTCTGCGACCGGGCTATCTCCTTTTCAGAGTAGCCTCGGGTACCAGCCTCCGCTGTTCTCATCTCAGTTCGCCGAGTCCAGCGTCCCCTCCGCTCAGGCTTTTGTCCAACGTTGCGAGCGCACCTGGAAGAGGGTCAGGTCTGCACTTTGCCGTTATAGGACGCAGACTGTGAGGGCTGCTAATAAGCGTAGAACTAATAGTCCTAGATATTGTCGCGGTCAGAGAGTTTGGCTCTCCACTCAGAACCTTCCCCTTAAGACGGCTTCTCGCAAGTTGACCCCGCGGTTCATTGGTCCGTTCCGTATTTCTCGGGTCATTAATCCTGTCGCAGTTCGACTTCTTCTTCCGCGATACCTTCGTCGCGTCCACCCGGTCTTCCATGTCTCCTGTATTAAGCCCGTTCTTCGCGCCCCCGCTCGTCTTCCCCCCCCCCCCCCCATCCTTGTCGAGGGCGCACCCATCTACAGGGTCCGCAGGATTTTGGACATGCGTCCACGGGGCCGTGGTCACCAGTACCTTGTCGATTGGGAGGGGTACGGTCCTGAGGAGAGGAGTTGGGTTCCCTCTCGGGACGTGCTGGACCGTGCGCTGATCGAGGATTTCCTCCGTTGCCGCCAGGTTTCCTCCTCGAGTGCGCCAGGAGGCGCTCGGTGAGTGGGGGGGTACTGTCATGTTGTGTCTTGTCTCTGTCCTTTCCCTTCACCCTGTCTCCCTCTGCTGGTCGTTGTTATGTTACCTTTTCTCCCCCGCTTTCCCCCAGCTGTCCCTTGTCTCCTCTAACTACCCGTTCCCCACCTGTTCCCTGTTTCCCTCTGATTAGGTCCCTATATCTCTCTCTGTTTCTGCTCCTGTCCTTGTCGGATTCTTGTTTGTTTGTGTTTCATGCCTGAGCCAGACTATCGTCATGTTTGCTGTAACCTTGTCCTGTCCTGTCGGAATCTGCCGGTCTATCTGAGCCTACCTAAGTTTGGTTATTAAAGAAGCTCTGTTTAAGTTAGTTCGCTTTTGGGTCCTCATTCACTCACCATAACAGAGAATCCGGGCCTCCCTTGGCATCCATGAATACACGCCACTGAGCTAATGTCTAATTACAAAGCACTAGCTACTGTCATCCTGGTAAACTAGTCTTGCTAAACGGGCTAACACAGCATAATGAAGCAATTGCTAAGCTGTGGCTATAGCACCTCTAACCAGCACAATGACTTAATTACTAATTATATGGAAGTTCTAGTGAGTGCTTGGTAAGTGTAAAAAAAGTGTATTTTGTTCTTCAGGCTAGAGACCGTAGAGGAAGAGAGGAAGGGTTGAAGGGAAAAGAGAGAGAGAGACTGCACTGATATCAAGCATGTCAGTGGTATCAGAAGCAGCAGTCACATTTTGCTTGCAGACGAGGTTGATAGGTTTCACAGTAAACATGGAAAATGGTCTCATTATACTTCATAATAAGACAAGTTTTGTTCAAATGTCATTACATTGAGGATGTAGAACACACACACACACTCAGCTCATGTTAATTTATGCAGGTCTGAAAGGCAGTATAGTAGTGTAAGAATACACACACACGCACAACACACACACACCTAGAGGTGCTAGTGTATGTGTGAAAGTAGGTGTGTGTTAGCGGGCGGGATTGGGTGTATAAAGTGTGTGTCACTGCTACTGTAATTTTGAAAAGGAATTCAGTAATTAAAACAAACCTCTTCTCCCTGCCCCCTGCTGAGAGACAGCACCAAGAAAGAGGGAGCGAGTTATTTTTTTATCAAAAAGAAAGGAAGGGGTTTAAATTTAGCTGTGTGTGTCGGGTTGCCATGAGGGGAGAATGTGCTAGCCAATACCGGAGATGCTAACTGGTTAGACAGCGAGGGAGCGCACACGCAAACCGTAGCTTCCTCCCACAGCACATGCAGCCCGCTGTTGTGGCCTCGAGGCAGCAAGGTTTCCAAATGGACTTCACATAGAAATGAACACAGAGGATCGCCACGTTCTTTTCATCCCTGACCCAAAAGCTTTTAACGTTTCATTTAAACTCACAAAAAAAACATAAACCTTAACCTGGTCCTTTGGTTTTTCAGGGGGAATTATTTACTGTAGCTAAAACCCAGTGGGTCTTCTAACTCTCCATTTTGGGGACACAGACTGGTTCCTCATGTCATCCCACAGTTATACACTTCCTAAAACAAATGTTAATCTCTATTCTACTGTACAGTAGGTGATGTATGGAGGTAATTTTGTCAGACAATGGCAACAATGCATCCCCCAAGAGTGTGCAGAGAATAGGATGAAATATATCAACAGTGGAAACTGCTGTGAGATCTGATTAAAGATGTGGTGCATAAACGCAATCTCATGTATTACTGAGTCAGATCCTTTTCATTATGATTACTCAAGTATTTCCCTCCGTTTCCTCTTTCAACATTGCAGCAGTCAGCTAAACGGATAAAATGACCATATCGACGGAGAGTGAACATTTCTGAACTTTCTGCTGCGTGCTGTTTTTGTTTGGAGAGGTGTCGCATCGTGACCTAGATATGCTTCTTTGGATGCTTCGAAACTTTCGTCTCCATGGTAACTCCCAATGTGAGAGCGAGTGAGCGATACGATGTGCTGCGTGCTGAATGCTGGAGGTTGTCTGCGGAGCCATCTGAGGTATACAGACAAGCACACCGAGCTAACTAACACCCCTGCCACTTACTGCTGCCTGCCATAGAGCACCCTATGTAAAAGACGGGTCATATGCTAGAAATGCACAGTCCAATCCTGTTAAATGCAGTGGCTTGGGGCTATCATGAGAGCGTGCACTTATCATGCAAATATCCGAAGTAAGCAAAGTGAAAAGCGAAAATAATTTTGGGTATAATTGGAACTGGTGAACTGCATTGCAGTTTTGAAGAGATTGCAGAAGTTCACTGTACACAGTAAGATGATTCTATTCTGATTCTATACTGAGAGCACCTTCCTAATATTGAGTTGCACCCCCTTTTGCCCTCAGAACAGCCTTTGTTCTTCGGGCATGTACTACAAGGTGTTGAAAGCATTCCACAGGGATGCTGGCCCATGTTGACTCCAATGCTTCCTACAGTTGTGTCAAGTTGCCTGGATGTCCTTTAGGTGGTGTACCATTTGTGATACACACAGGAAACTGTTGAGCGTGAAAAACCCACCACCATTGCAGTTCTTGTCACACTCAAACCAGTGTGCCTGGCACCTATTACCATACCCCATTCAAAGGCACTTAAATATTTTGTTTGCCCATTCAACCTTTGAATGGCACACATACACAATCCATGTTTCAGTTGTCTCAAGACTTCAAAATCCTTCTTTAACCAGTCTCCTCCCCTTCATCTACACTGATTGAAGTGGATTTAATAGGTGTGACATCAATAAGGGATCATAGCTTTCACCTGGATTTGCCTGATCTGTCTATGTAATGCTAAGATGTGTTGTAAACTCAGTGTATATATTGTATGTTTTTACTGCTTCTGCTGTAACTAGCCTATCCCTTTCCTCTACCTGACCAAAGCGACAGATACACACATTTATAAACACCCACCCTATATCTTTGTCAAATGCATAATAATGTAGACCCACACCTGGTGCTTGGGAGGCACACATGGAGAGGAGAGAGGAGCCGTCTGTGATATATCATTCAGGTGTGAGGCTGGTGGCCAGAGAAAGGGATGAGTGGGGGTGTTGGTAGCCCCCCTCGAAACACACGCACAAACACACACAGCCCTGGGCCCTTTATCTCTTTCTCACACTCCCTGTGAGATGGGCATTGTGTACTGTGGCCAGGTTGAGGACTGGGGAATGTAGGACAAATAGTAACGGGTGGGCAAGGCTGCTAACAACTACTGTAGGTATTTCTGTACCGGCTTCCAAACAAGCCAATTAGACTGTACAGTAGGTGTGTTGTCACTAGATTATTGTTATGTTGTTATCAGCCTGCACACAAACACAAAGGGCCGTGCACAGACCTTTCAGGGTGCAGGTGCTCAAAATGTAAAAAAATAAACAGGTCACCCCCTCTCCCCGCTTGAAAAAAATGATACTTTCATAATTCATATCTCAGAATTCATAACATACCAAATGCCTCTGTAGGGAAAATTGAGCGTAGGCCCATTTATTTCTACAGCAACACACTCACTCATCATCACAAATTGTAAGCAAGCTAGTTACAGTGCATCCTAAAGACATGATGGGAAAAGAGGGTGGACTATCAGCTGATCAGTGATGTTGATGATAGATGTACAGTACTCGTCAAAAGTTTGGACACACCTACTCATTCAACAGTTTTTCTTTTCATTTGACTATATTCTACATTGTAGAATAATAGTGAAGACATCAAAACTATGAAGTAACACATATGGAATCATGTAGTAACCAATTTTTAAAAAACAAATCTAAATATATTTTACTTTTGAGATTCTTCAAAGTAGCCAACCTTTGCCCTGATGACAGCTGTGCACACTTTTGGCATTCTCTCAACCAGCTTCATGAGGTAGTCACCTGGAATTAATTTCAATAAACAGTTGTGCCTTGTTATTGAGCCCGTCAGTTGTGTTGTGACAAGGTAGGGGTGGTATACAGAAAGATTGCCCTATTTGGTGAAAGACCAAGTCCATATTATTATTATATATTTTTTGGGACACACCTACTCATTCAAGGGTATATCACCACCAAAAGGTGCACTTTGCAGACTGGAAGGGTAAAGGGGCATGTGCTCTGCACAGGTAGATGCCTATCTGTGCACAGGCCTGCACACACTCCCCATCTCTCTCCACAGTGCAAATTGTGGCTTAGCATTTGCACACTGGGCGCTTGAAGGCCCAAATGGGGGGAGATAAGGAAAGAGGGATGACACAGGGATAGTGGGATGAAGGAAAAACAAAGCAGGCTGTTATCCATGCCCCTGGAAGGAAGAGTTGATCTGCACCCCTCTCTCTCTCTCTGCAACGTTTACACATTTTCTACCTTCCACATGTCTCGTTGCAGGCTATGGGTGAGGTGAAACGGAAAAGAAGCAGTTGATTTAAAATTACAATTTGGAGCGAGGGGGTCTGCAGAGATAGAGGGAGCAGGAGGGTTTCAAAAACGGCCTTCCGAGTGGCACAGTGGTCTATGGCATTACTACAGCCTGGGGTTCGATCCCAGGCTGTGTCATTACCGGCTGTGACCGGGAGTCCCATAGGGCAGCGCACAATTGGCCCAGCGTCGTCTGGGTTAGGTTGAGGGTTTGGCTGGGGGGGGGGGGATTTACCTGGGTCATTGCGCTTTATTGACTCCTTGTGGCGGGCCAGGCACTTGCAGGCTAACCTCGGTTGTCAGTTGGACGCTGTTTCCTCTGACATTGGTGCAGCTGGCTTCCAGGTTAAGCGAGTGGGTGTCAAGAAGCATAGTTTTGCGGGTCATGATTCAGAGGATGCATGACTCCACCTTCACCTCTCGAGAGATGCAGTGATCATGAAATTGAGAAGAAAAAGGGGGTAACAATTAAGGAGAGAAGAGATGATCCAAATAACATTTTACAACATCCTTCTCCTATTACTCTATGCCCCAGTGTTTATATGTGTTTGTATGCATGCTTTCGTGTGTGTGTGTGTGTGTGTGTGTGTGTGTGTGTGTGTGTGTGTGTGTGTTTATGCATGATTGTATACAGTGCATTCGGAAAGTATTCAGACCCCTTCCCTTTTTCCACATTTTGTTATGTCACAGCCTTATTCTAAAATTGACAACAGTTTCCCTCATCAATCTACACACAATATCCCATAATGATGAAGTGAAAACAGGTTTTTAGAAATGTTTGCAAACATATATATTTTTTAGATACAGAAATAACTTATTTACATAAGTATTCAGACACTTTGCTATGAGAATGAAAATTGAGCTCAGGTGCATCCTGTTTCCATTGATCATGCTTGAGATGTTTCTACAACTTGATTGGAGTCCACCTGTGGTCATTTCAATTGATTGGACATGATTTGGAAAGGCACACACTTGTATTTACAAGGTCCCACGGTTGACAGTGCATGTCAGAGCAAAAACCAATTCATGAGATCGAAGGAATTGACCGTAGAGCTCCGAGACAGGATTGTGTCGAGGCACAGATCTGGGGAAGAGTACCAAAAAATGTCTGCAGCATTGAAGGTCCCAAAGAACACAGCGGCCTCCATCATTCTTAAGTGGAAGAAGTTTGGAATCACCAAGACTCTTCCTAGAGATGGCTGCCCGGCCAAATTGAGTAATCGGGGGAGAAAACCTGCTACAGAGCGCTCAGGACCTCAGACTGGGGTGAAGGTTCACCTTCCAACAGGGCAATGACCCTAAGCACACAGCCAAGACAACGCAGGAGTGGCTTCGGGACAAGTACGCAGCCTGTTGTCAAAAATTGATGGGGTTGGGATTTGTACTAAATCAACTGATACTGATGTAATTGTGTTTTCTGAAACCTGGCTCAGCAAGTCTGTTTTTGATAAGGATATTTGTATAAGTGGTTACAATGTTTATCGCACTGATCGGGTTAAGAAAGGTGGGGGTGTGGCTATATATGTAAAAACTAAATTCTCTGTAGTGTGGCAAAGTCTGAAACTATTTGTAAACAGTTGGAATTTCTTGCTTTGAATATTGAGGTTTCAAAGGGTCTCTCTATAACTGTGATCGGCGGTTATAGACCCTCCTCTGCTCTCGGGTGATGCATTTTCTTATTTGAAACACCTTATGTCTAAACTTCTTTACAGTGAAATTATCTTGATTGGTGATCTCAACTGGTGTTAGCTAAAGCCGGTGTCTGATGACTTAAAAATGTTTTGTAACTCTATGAATCTTACCCAGTTGATTAACTCACCCACTCGCCCAAATCTTAAATGCCCAGATGAATCTACCCTGAATGATTTGATATTGACAAATGTTCCACATAAATATTCTGCGGTTGGTGTTTTTTGTAATGATTTAAGTGACCATTGTGCTGTTGTTGCTGTTAGAAATACTAAGTTTCCAAAGACAAACCCACGTTTTATTCGTAAGAGAAATTTGAAGTGTTTTAATGAGCAGGCTTTCTTTCATGATTTGTTTTATTTTGACTGGAGCAAGATTGAGCTTATCCCTGATGTGGAAACTGCCTGGAAATTCTTTCATGATGTTTTTTTCCAAATAGTAAACAAACATGCCCGCAGGTTCAGAGTTAAAGGGCGGGATAATCCATGGTTTTCTTCTGAGCTGTCTTGTATTATTCACGACCGTAATCTAGTCTGGGCTAAAGCAAGGAAATCATGTTCTGATGCTGATTGGCTTATTTTTAGGCAGTTACGAAACAAGTGTTATTTTCTTCTCAGGAAGGCCAAGTCTGAATATTTACTGTCTGTTACCACTGATAACCTGAATGATCCTAGAAAGTTTTGGAAGGCTATTAAGTCTATGTCTGGTAACAGTAATGTTAATGAATTATCGTCATGTGTTTTGAAGGACTCTGTTGCTGTATATGACAACTGAAATGCTGAATTATTTCAATGAGCACTTTGTATCATCTGGTAGGCTGTTTGATTCAGTGTCCTCTGTCTCTGCACAACCCTGTGTGGATGAACCAGTGAGAGCTGGTCAAACTTTTTGCTTTTTGCCATTCTCAGTGCAGGTGGTACATAAAGCCCTGAAATCCTTAGATCAGAGAAAGCCTGCAGGTCCTGATCTTTTGGATCCCTGCATTTTAAATCTGGCAGCTGATTCCATAGCTGAACCACGCACATAATTGTTCAATCTAAGCCTGGATTGTAATGAAATTCCGAAAATCTGGAAATCAGCATTTGTCCCACTACTTTTAAAAGGGGGAGATCCAACTCTTTTAAATAATTATAGGCCAATCTCAAAGCTGTCACCCCTGGTGAAAATAATTGAATGCTTGCAATTGAATGGTTTGCTAACTATCTGTCTGATAGAACTCAGTGCACTCAATTTGATGGGTTTATGTCTGTTAAATTGTCTGTCTTTAATGGTGTGCCCCAAGGCTCTGTACTTGGTCCTCTCTTATTCACTATTTATATAAATGATTGAGACAAAAATGTCCAAAATGCGCAACTTCATTTTTATGCTGATGGTACTGTTATTTACTGTTGTGCCTCGTCTCTTACAAAAACTTTCCAGAACTTGTAGCTCCCTCCAGTAACCACGAGCACAACCGTTCCTTGATTTTAACTGGCGGCTTTATTCTGTAGATTTAGTCAGAATTATCACCTTCCGTGAGAACTATGAAGTAAATGAAAATACAGTTAAGCACACCTTTACAACCTCATCTTACGAGTGACTTATTAGTTTGATATAACTCTGAAGTGCTTGCATGCATAAACAGTTTAGCCGGAGCTATAACAGTATCAGATTAAACACATGAATAAAGGAAAAATACCTAAGTGGCTGCGTATAACAGAATGGAGGAAATCAAACTTCACACTTATTATTCCTGGCATGAATTCACACTTCATCCTTAATTATTATAATGTTACCATCCTAACATACACACTTCAACCTTAATTATTATAACGTTACCATCCTAACATACACACTTCATCCTTAACTATTATAACGTTACCATCCTAACATACACACTTCATCCTTAACTATTATAACGTTACCATCCTAACATACACACTTCACCCTTAATTATTATAACGTTACCATCCTAACATACACACTTCATCCTTAACTATTATAACGTTACCATCCTAACATACACACTTCATCCTTAACTAATATAACGTTACCATCCTAACATACACACTTCAACCTTTACGAACTACACCTGATGACATGAAAACTTAGCTAACACAGCGCGTGATTGCCTTCCCTCCAAAAGTGTGTTGCTACAATAAGGATCCCCGTTACAACAGTTATTAGCTACATAGTTCCGCCTGTCTTATCATTACCCCCGCACAGAGAACATGTCAACAATTCAAACAAAAACAACGACATAGACTTACTGTCACGGGTTACTAGCAGTGGAAGGTAGGAGTCAGGCGCAGAGAGCAGAGGGTTCAATGATTCGTAATAATTTAATTCTCCGGAGAAAACGGTCACGCCAAACACAGGGCGCATACACACTGACCAACCCAAAACACAGGGCAAACGATCCAGAGAACAAAACCACATCCACAATCGACAGAGAACACAAAATAATCCCGCACAAACCTAGGCGGGCCTAACAGGCTAAAATCGACCAAAAATCAAGAAACACAGAAAAGGAAGGGATCGGTGGCGGCTAGTAGACCGGCGACGACCACCACCGAGCACCACCCGAACAGGCAGTAAAATGGGATCGGTGGCGGCTAGTAGACCGGCGACGACCACCACCGAGCACCGCCCGAACAGGCAGGGGAGCCACCTTCGGTGGGAGTCGTGACACTTACAGGTTAACTGTCAGTTACAGAACTTGCAAACTGCTTTTTATACTGTTTAACATACCTTGTGTCAATTGAAGCTTATACTCAATACTGACAAAACTAAACTAATGGTGTTTTCTAAAGCAAGAAATAGACCTCTGAACCTTTCACCTATTACTATCTGTCAGGGCAAGGAGATTGAGGTTGTAACCTCATATACATATCTTGGAATTTTAATTGATGACGGCCTCTCTTTTAAATTGCATATTCAACCATTTACAAAAAAATTGAAGCTGAAATTGGGATTTTATTTTAAGAATAAGGCCTGTTTTTCTTTTGAAAACAGAAGTAGGCTAGTATCAGCTACATTTATGCCTTTACTAGACTATGGATATTTAAATATGAATGCTTCTGCTCAGTGTTTGAGATTAATTGACACCCTTTACCATGGCACTTTGAGATTTATTTTAAACTGCAAAACCCTTACGCACCACTGCACTTTGTATACCAGGGTTGGCTGGCCTTCTCTAGTCACTCGTAGGCTCAGGCACTGGTATACTTTTATTTGTAAAGCCACTTGGAGTTTACTACCTTCTTATTTGGGCATTTTTATTGTTCAGAAATGTGGTGGGTACTCTCTTTGTTCACTGGACTTTATCCCGCTAACTGTTCCAACTGTCCGAACTGAATTTGGTAAAAGGGCTTTAATGTACTCGGCGCCATCGTCTTGGAACGCCTTACAAAATACTTTTAAACTGGAAGATCTTGTCCCGATTGGTATTTTTATATCACTGATGAATGATCTTGAGACTGATTCCCTGACCTGTCAATGGTTTTAATTTGCTGTTTTTTATTTTGTTATACTCTTGTGAATTCTATGGTTTTTACTAGATTACTTGTAGTTTTTTATGTTGTTTGTCTGTCATTTTTGTAATGACTTGGTCTCTGAATGTCCTTGAGTGGCCTGGCCAGAACCCGGACTTGAACCCGAACTAGCATCTCTGGAGAGACCTGAAAATAGCTGTGCAGCGATGCTCCCCATCCAAAATGACAGAGCTTGAGAGGATCTGCAGAGAACAATGGGAGACACTCCCCAAATGCAGGTGTGCCAAGCTTGTACCGTCATACCCAAGAAGACTCGAGGCTGTAATCACTGCCAAAGGTGCTTCAACAAAGATCTGAGGAAAGGATCTGAAAACGTACATAAATTTGATATTTACGTTTTTTATTTTTAATACATTTGTGGAAAATTTGTTAAACCTGTTTTCGCTTTGTCATTATGTGGTTTTGTGTGTAGATTGTTTAGGAAACAAAGCAATTTAATACATTTAATATATGGCTGCAATGTAACGAAATATGGACACACCTGTGTGTGTGTGTGTACATGCATGTGTGCTTCTGTGCATGTTTACATCTGTGTGTGTGTGTGTTGTGTGTGCATGTCTGTGTGTAAGCCGGCCCCCTGAAGCAGACCGTGAGCTGTGGTCCGTCCAAGCCTGTTTTCCAGAGATAGCGTTGGGCTGTTTTGTTGCTACCCACCAATCAGCCCCGCGCTCACACCGAGAGGAGACCTGGCACAGCCCCCCACCTACATGTACACACACACTCTCTCTGTTAGATACACACACTCACGCACACACACACACTCCTCCATCTTCTGCTCACTAAATCCTTTCCCACACACTACAGCTCCTCCATTAGTTTAGAACAGATTACACATGGATTTCAGGGTTAATCTCAATACGGTGGTAGAAAGTGGCTTCCTTTCCTTTTCTCCTTCATCTGATCTCAGCCGAAGGAAAGATAGAGGAATTCCTGGTGGCCATTCAACATATTGGTTTACCTGTCCTGAATGATCAATGTGTCAAAGGTGAGAGAG
Source organism: Oncorhynchus mykiss (assembly GCF_057628025.1). Classification (NCBI taxonomy): domain Eukaryota; kingdom Metazoa; phylum Chordata; class Actinopteri; order Salmoniformes; family Salmonidae; genus Oncorhynchus; species Oncorhynchus mykiss. The sequence continues at coordinate 4,114,000 of NC_143049.1, forward strand.
AGATCCACATCCACTCTTCCCTCCAGAGAGACATCAGGGACTGTAACATACTCTGTTTCACGGACTCATGGCTCTCTCCAGATATACTGTCATCGTCCACACAGTCAGCTGTGTTCTCAGTACATCGTGCAGATAGGAATAAAGAACTCTACTGGAAGAAGAAAGGCGGTTGTGTATGTTTCATGATTAACTAGTCATGGTGTGATTGTGGTAACGTCCTTTTGTTCACCAGACCTAGAATATCTCACAATTAAATGCCGACCGTTTTACCTCCCAAGAGAATTCTCTTCAGTTATTGTGACAGCAGTCTATATTGCCACTCAAGCCGATACCACGACGGCCGTCAAGGAACTACACTGGACTTGAAACCACATATCCTGAGGCTGCATTTATTATAGCAGGGGATTTTAACAAAGCAAATTTGAGGAAAACGCTACCAAAGTTCTATTAACACTTTGCCCATAGTTCTCGCGCTGCAAAAACTCTCAACCATTGTTACTCCACGTTCCGGGATGACTACAAGGCCATCTCCCACCCTCCCTTTGGCAAATCAATTCACGACTCCATTTTGCTCCTCCCTTCCTATAGGCAGAAACTCAAACAGGAAGTACCTGTGCTAAGGTCTATTCAATGCTGGTCTGACCAATTGGAATCCATGCTTCAAGATTATTTTGATCACGCGGACTGGGATATGTTCCGGGTAGCCTCTAAGAATAACATTGACATATACACTGACACAGTGACTGAGTTCATCAGGAAGTGTATAGGGGATGTTGTTCCAACTGTGACTATTAAAACCTAACCAAACCAAAAACCGTGGATAGATGGCAGCATTTGAGCAAAACTTCCCTCTGTAAGGAAATCAAAACGCCAGTACAGAGACAAAGTGGAGTCGCAAGTCAATGACTCAGACACGAGACGTATGTAGCAGGGTCTACAAACAGTCACGGATTACAAAGGGAAAACCAGTCACGTCTTGCTCCCAAACAAGCTTAACACCTTCTTCATCCGCTTTGACGATAAAACAGTGACACCGACACTGCCCGCTCCCAAGGACTGGATGGTTCTCCGTGGCCAACGTGAGTAAGACATTTAAGCGAGTCAACCCTCGCAAGGCTGCCGGCCCAGACGACGTCCCTAGCAGTATCCTTATAGCATGCGCAGACCAGCTGGCTGGAGTGTTTACAGACATATTCAATCTCTCCCTATCCCAGCCTGCCTTCCCAACTTGCTTCAAGATGTCCACCATTGCTCCTGTACCCAAGAAAGCAAAGGTAACTGAACTAAATGACTATCGCCACGTAGCGCTCACTTCTGCCATCATGAAGTGCTTTGAGACTTAAGGATCATATCACCTCCACCTTACCTGACACCCGAGACCTACTTCAATTTGTTTACTGCCACTATAGATCCACAGACGATGCAATTGCCATCGCACTGCTCACTACCTTATCCCATCTGGACAAGAGGAATACCTACGTCAGAATGCTGTTCATTGACTATAGCTCTGGCCTTTGACACCATAGTAACCTCCAAGCTCATCATCAAGCTCGGGACCCTGGGTCTCAACACGCCCTGTGCAATTGGGTCCTGGAATTCCTGACAGGCCACCTCCAGGTGTTGAAGGTAGGAAACAACATCTCCACTTCGCTGATCCTCAACATAGGGTTCCCACAAGGGTGCGTGCTCAGCCACTTCCTGTACTCCCTAATCACCCATGACTGCGTGGCCACGCACGCCTCCAACTCAATCATAAAGTTTTCAGATGACACAACAGTAGTAAGCCTGATTACCAACAATGACAAGAGCCTACAGGGAGGAGGTGAGGGCCCTGGCGGAGTGGTGCCAGTAAAATAACCTCTCCCTCAATGTCAACAAAATGAAGGAACTGATCATGGACTTCAGGAGACAGCAGAGGGAGCACTTCCGTATCAACATCGACAGGACTGCAGTGGAGAAGGTGAAAAGCTTAAAGTTCCTCGGTGTACATGTCTATGACAATCTGAAATGGTCCACCCAAACAGACAGTGTGGTGAAGAAGGCGCAACATCACCTCTTCAACCTCAGGAGGCTGAAGAAATTCAGCTTGGCCTCTAAGACCCTCACAAACCTTTACAGATGCACAATAGAGAACGTCCTGTTGGGCTGTATCACAGCCTGGTAAGGCAACTGCACTGCCCGCAACTGCAGGGCTCTCCACTGGGTGAGCTGTCTCCCCAACGCCTACATCTCACCATGTCACAGGAAGGCCAAGAAGATCATCAAGGACTTCAACTACCCGAGCCACGGCCTGTTCACCGCTATCATCCAGAAGGCGAGATCAGTACAGGTGCATCAAAGCTGGGACCGAGAGACTGAAAAACAGCTTCTATATCAAGGCCATCAGACTGTTAAAGAGCCATCACCAGCCATTTACCACCCGGTTAATCAACCCTGCATCTTAGAGGCTGCAGCCCTATGTACATAGACACAGAATCACTGGTCAATTTAATAATTGAACACTAGTCACTTTAATAATGTATACATACTGCTTTACTTATTTCATATGTATATACTGCATTCTATTCTAATGTATTTTAGTCAATGCCAATCTGACATTGCTCATCCTAATATTTAAATATTTCTTAATTCTATTTTTTTACTTTTAGATTTGTGTGCATTTGTAACGGATCTCTTCGTCGTCTGAGGAGGAGTAGGAAGGATCGGACCAATATGCAGCGTGGTAAGTGTCCATGTTAATCTATTAGACTGAACACACAAAACAAAATAACAAAGTGAATGGAAGAAACGAAACAGTTCTGTCAGGTGAATACAGAAAACAGAAAATAACTACCCTCAACCCATAGTGGGAAAACAGGCTGCCTAAGTATGGTTCTCAATCAGAGACAACGATTGAGAGCTGCCTCTGATTGGGAACCATACCAGGCCAAAAGCAGAACTCAGAACTCACGGCCTGACCAACCTAAAACAGAGACATAAAAAAGGAAATAAGGTCAGGATGTGACAGGGTCTGGGTGGGAATCTGTCTGCGATGGCGGCTCTGGCGCGGGACATGGACCTCACTCCACCATAGTCTTGGCCCACCTCACTCCACCATAGTCTTGGCCTGTGGAGCGGCGACCCTCGCCGCCGACCTTGGACTGGGGACCCTTGCAGCGGGCCCCGAATAGACGTGAGATTCCGGCAGCGCCGGAGTGAAGGGCGACTCCGGCTGTGCCGGAGGGAAGGGCGACTCTGGCAGCTCCTGACTGACCGGCGGCTCTGGCAGCTCCTGACTGACGGTCGGCTCTGGCAGCGCTGGACAGGAGGGAGACTCTGGAAGCGCTGGACAGGAGGGAGACTCTGGAAGCGCTGGACAGGAGGGAGACTCTGGAAACGCTGGACAGGAGGGAGCACCTGGAGGGAGGAGACGGAGAGACAGCCTGGTGCGTGGGGCTGCCACAGGAGGCCTGGTGCGTGGTGGAGGCACCAGATGGACCGGACCGTGGAGGCGCACTGGAGACCAGATGCGCTGAGCCGGCTTCATTACTCAAGGCTCGATGCCCACTCTAGCCCGGCCGATACGAGGAGCTGCGATGTGGGGCACCGGGCTATGCCTGCGCACTGAGGACACCGTGCGCCTCACTGCATAACACGGCGGCTACCCGGTCAACCTCTCGCCACGGTTAGCACGGGGAGTTGGCTCAGGTCTCCTACCTGACTTAGCCACACTCCCCGTGTGCCCCTCCCAATACATTTTTTGGGGCTGCCTCTCGTCCCTGTTGCGCTGCCGTGCTAACTCCTCATAATGCCGCCGCTCGGCTTTAGCTGTCTCCAGATATTCCCCAGCCTGTGCCCAGGGTCCCCTACAGTCCAAAATCTCCTCCCATGTCCAGGAGTCCAGAACCATCTGCTCCTGGTTACCACACTGCTTGGTCCGGTTGTGGTGGGTAGGTCTGTAACGAATCTCTTTGTTGTCTGAGGAGGAGTAGGAAGGATCGGACCAATATGCAGCGTGGTAAGTGTTCATGTTAATCTATTAGACTGAACACACGAAACAAAATAACAAAGTGAACGGAAGAAACGAAACAGTTATGTCAGGTGAATACACAAAACAGAAAACAACTACCCACAACCCATAGTGGGAAAACAGGCTGCCTAAGTATGGTTCTCAATCAGAGACAACGATTGACAGCTGCCTCTGATTGGGAACCATACCAGGCCAAAAGCAGAAATACAAAACATAGAACAAACATAGAATGCCCACCCCAACTCACGCCCTGACCAACCTAAAACAGAGACATAAAAAAGGAACTAAGGTCAGGATGTGACAGCATTGTTGTGAATTTTTAGATATTAATTCACTGTTGGGGCTAGGAACACAAGTATTTAGCTGTACCCTCAATAACATCTGCTAAGTATGTGTATGTATCAGGACTCAGGGCAAGAACCAGATGCAGACAGTTTGAATCATAGATTTTTATTTACAAAACAGGGTGCAGGTAAACGACAAGTCAAGGGCAGGCAGAGATCAGTAATCCAGGGCAGTGTCAGTGAGGTACAGAACGGCAGGCAGGCTCAGGGTCAGGGCAGGCAGAATGGTCAAAACAAAACAAAAAACTAGAGCCCAGGAAACACAGGATCACGCTGGTAAGACTTGACGGGACAAGATGAACTGCCAACAGACAAACAGAGAACACAGGCAGAGAACACAGGCTCTCTTCCAGGTACGGTGACAGCAGCAGACGAACATCTGGGCTGAGGGTATGCTGACTTCTTCCTCTTGCTCAGAGAAGAGCAGGGGCTGATATCCCATATCCCAAGAGCAGGGGCTGATATCCCATGGAACACACGAAAGGTAAGAGACCAGTGGCTGAGCAGGGAAGGGTGTTGCCGGAGTATTCCACCCACATGAGTTGCTAGCTCCAGGTGGTGTGGTTGGTGGAGACGAGGCAACAAAGAGTCGTCTCCAGGTCCTGATTGGCTCGCTCCAACTGGCCGTTGGACTGGGGTTGGAATCCGGGGGACAGGCTGGCCGACAACCCACGAGGGTGCAGAATGCCTTCCAGAGCCGGGACGAGAACTGAGGACCGTGATTGGAGACCATTTCCACCGGAAGTCCATGGTTTCGGAAGACGTGCTGCACCATGAGCTGGGCCGAAGTGGAATGAAATGGACGGCTTTGGAAAACCTGTCCACCACTAAGGATAGTGGTGTTCCCATCTGATGGTGGTAGACCGGTAACAAAGTCCAGGGATATATGAGACCAGCGGCGGTGAGGCCAGCCGGAGCTTGCCGCAGAGTCTTATTCTGAGCAAACACAGTGCAGGCGGTAACAAATTCGGAGATGTCAGGGCCCATGGTGGGCCACCAAAAGCGTTGTCGTACAAAGGCCAGGGTCTGACTGGAGCCAGGATGGCAGATGTCCTAACCTACTTGCCAAAACTAAAGTTCATTAATTAACAACAAATTTGTGTAGTGGTTGAAAAACGAGTTTTATTGACTCTAACCTACGTGTATGTAAACTACTGACTTCAACTGTAAGTGTATTTTTTTGGTACCTTTATTTAACTAGGCAAGTCAGTTAAGAACACATTTTTATTTACAATGATGGCCTACCCCGGCCAACCCTCCCCTAACCCGGACGACGCTGGGCCAATTGTGCGCCGCCCTATGGGACTCCCGATCACAGACGGTTGTGATACAGCCCGGGATCAATCCAGGGTCTGTAGTGACTCCTCTAGCACTGCGATGCAGTGTATTAGACCGCTGCGCCACTCGGGAGACCGTAAGTAAATCTTTCCCAACCCTCCAGTAAGTTGTAACGAACTAACTTACAAAACTCAGTTTAGGACGAGACTGACTTTATGACCAAAATTATCCTATTTACACTTTGTAGCCAATTTTGACTATAAAATGACTGTTTTTGACTCAAATCTATTCCACATAGGCTGTTTAAAGCCAGACAAAGGGGCAGTTGACCTTTAATATATTTTCTGCAAAGTAGAGAGGAAATGGGCAGGTTATGTGCAGGTAATGGGGAGACTGAATTTAAACTGTCCCATTATGGTGTGACAGCTGGAGTAACTAAAACCACTGAATTATTAAGAGGTAGAAAAGCCATCACCTGAACCCGGGGGTGGGGGGACGACGACATTGCCTGAGCCAGGGGGGAAATCAAAGAAACAAGGGAGTTAGGAAGAAGGAGAGATGTGGTGTAACAGGGGGGATCAAATGAGTTGGTTTCCTAGTTAACACTTTGCTCCAGCTAGTTGCCCTGTAGATACCTCATCTAGGATCATGTTACTATCCTCAAATCCTAACCTTTTACTGGGGAAGTAATATTGATCTTGAATCTGCTTATAAGGGCAACTTCATCCTATACTGACTAGAACAGTTTGGGTGTGGAGGTCTAATTCCCAGGGCCTAATGAGTCTAAACCAGAAGCATTGGTTTAATATGTGTCCCAAATGGCACCCTATTCCCTATTACTTTTGACCAAAGCCCTGGTCAAAAATAGTGCCGTTTGGGATGGAGGCTTAGATAATGGTTCAAATGTATATTCTGTGAATGGGGTTACCCCTGTCAGTCTGTGATTTAACCTCTGTGTGTGTTAAGTACGTAGGCTCGGTTATTTGACCCAGATTCAGAGGAAAACGCTCTGGCAAGCTTGTTTCATTGTTCATTTGAATTGAGTAACTATTCCTTGTATTTCAAAGCAACAAGTGGGTGAAACCAGCTGGCACAGTGAGTCTCTACTCCAGGACCAGGTCACTATATCCTATATCACAACAGTTTTGTTCCTGTCTATGATCTCAGCCTAGCGGGGTGGGGGGGGGGGGGGGGGGGGGCGGAGGCGGCAAGTAGCATAGCAGGTAGAGCGTTGGGCAAGTAACCAAAAGGTCTCAGGGGAGTTGGGATATGCAACAACAACACAAACATCACACATTTAAGCCATATTCTCTTATGTTCACAGCCATGTTTGACTGTCAGAATCTATATGTATTTCTGAGAATGTAGTTAAGGTGGAGGAGGTTCAGATCGCGGTCAGTGATCAGTGAACAGGTAGGAGCTAAATTTATACATTCCGCTTCCAGAATGAACAAAGCTGTGGTTGTGTTCATGCAAAGGGCAAATTTGGTGGGTAGGTTCATTGCAATTGGAATATCTGTAAGGGGTGTGTTGGTGCCAATTTCTCCTATTTCTACAGCTTCGACCAGGGTGGTAGTTGCAAATTTGCCTCCATTTATTACGGATGATGAAATCAGGAAAGATCTGAGTCATTTCGGTAAGTTTGCTAGAGGGTTTTGTGTACAGTCGGCAGGTTTTCAGGCAGATTTCGTTGGACATGTTGTTTCGTTCCGGAGGCAATGAGACACAGGCAGCAGAGGCTGGGCCTAGTCATTCCAAGGTTGGTGGTGTAGATGAGGCTGGGCCTAGTCATGCTATGGAGGGTGGTGTAGATGAGGCTGGGCCTAGTCATGCTACGGAGGGTGGTGTAGATGAGGCTGGGCCTAGTCATGCTACAGATGGTGGTGTAGATAAGGCTGGGCCTTGTCAGGATACAGATGGTGGTGTAGTTGAGGCTGGGCCTAGTCATGCTACGGAGGATGGTGTAGATGAGGCTGGGTCTTGTCAGGATACAGATGGTGGTGTAGATGAGGCTCGGTCTAGTCATGCTAAAGATGGTGGTGTAGATGAGGCTGGGCCTCGTCAGGCTACAGATGGTGGTGTAGATGAGGCTGAGCCTAGTCAGGCTTCAGATGGTGGTGTAGATGAGGCTGGGCCTAGTCAGGCTACAGATGGTGGTGTAGATGAGGCTGGGCCTAGTCAGGCTACAGATGGTGGTGTAGATGAGGCTGGGTCTCGTTAGTCTACAGATGGTGGCGTAAATGAGGCTGGGCCTAGTCAGGCTACAGATGGTGGTGTAGATGAGGCTGGGCCTAGTCAGGCTACAGATGGTGATGTAGATGAGGCTGGGTCTCGTCAGTCTACAGATGTTGGCGTAGATGATGCTGGGCCTAGTCAGGCTACAGATAGTAGTGTAGATGAGGCTGGGCCTAGTCAGGCTACAGATGGTGGTGTAGATGAGGCTGGGCCTAGTCAGGTTATGTTAACTGGATGAGGAGTGTATAGTGGGGAAGTGTAAGAGACTAGGGGGAGGAGGACGGTGTCTATCAGAAGAGGAAAAAGGGGAGAAGAACGGAGGTGGGAAGGGAGAGGCTGGGGTGGCCAAGGCCACCAAGGAACCTTTGCCTGGTGTTGGGGTGAGAGGCCCTGACCAGAGAGGAATGGCAGGTGGTCAGGATGGGAGATGGAGATGAGGAGAAGGAAGGTGAGTCTGAGGAAGAGGATGTATAGAGGCCTTTTTTTCAGACTCCTCCTCAATGGGTCCAGAGCTGACAGCCAGTCAAGTAGAAGGGTCAAAGTACACGGTGAGGGAACTGACAAGGTTCCTGAATGAGACCAACAGGAAAAAAGTGAATCTTGAGGCTTTTTTTCTGATCTGAGAAAGTTTGTAAGATCAGCACAACATGCTATGAAAAATTAGGGGCATGGTGTCCTCTCACCCAGGAAATGGTTGAGGAAGTGGGTCACAACTGTGCGTAAGGGTCTTCCTTCAGACGCTGTTTAGATTAGTAGTTTTTTTTCTGGCACTGGGGCTTTTCGAGCTTTGTTATTGGTCTCTTTGTTGGCTTTTCTCCCACTTCCTTTGGAGACTCTTCGGGTAGGCTCGCTAATATAAATGATGCCAGAGTTGCGGGAAAGAGGAGTGTGTTGGGTGAACATGTAAAACCAAAAAAAGTACAGGTGTTTTTTCTGCAGGAGACGCATAGTGATGTGGTGAATGAAGTCGATTGGGGGCTCTGGTGGAAAGGGGCAAGTGTGTTGAGCCATGGGACAAATGTTAGTGCAAGGGTGGCAGTCCTTTTCGTACCGGGTCTGTCTGTAAAAATGTTCTCCTCAAAGGAGGTGTGTAGGGGTAGGCTGCTTGTAGTTAAAACAGAAATTAACAACATGGGTTTTGTCTTTATAAATGTGTATGCGCCTAACACTGGGAGAGAGGGGGGTTCTTTTTGGGTGTCTAAGACAGGAACTCTCACAGGTAGCACCTGAGGAGACGCTGGTTGTCAGCGGGGACTGGAACTGTACAATGGATTTGACGAAAGACAAATGGGGAAGAGCCTCATGCAGGGTCAGTGGGAGTGTTTATTATTTTTTATTTTTTTCACCTTTATTTAACCAGGTAGGCCAGTTGAGAACAAGTGGGAGTGTTAAGGGACATCATTAATCAGTTTGACCTAGTGGATGTTTGGAGAACTAGACATCCTGACACAAGACAGTGTCAATGGGTGAAGGTCTTTGGGGGTAGGGTGAGTGCAGCCCGACTTGATCAGTTTTACTTGTCCAGGAATCTGAACAATACGCTGTTGGGCGCTACCATTCTCCGGTTGGGTTTTTCGGCTCACCACTTAACCATGGCTCGGCTGTCTATTTCACCAGGGCCCCGGCAGGCATCCTATTGGAAGTCGAATGTAAAGCTCTTACAAGATGCCACTTTTTGCTCAGGTTTCAACATTTTTGGGGAAAAGGTGGGGGCAGCAAAGTGAGGAGTATGAGTCTCTGAGTCAACAGTGGGATGTGGGAAAGTCCAAATGCGTCTTTTCTGTCTACAGTATACAGTTCTCTCATCCTCAGAGGATAGGAGGGTATTGGGGGAACTCGAGCGTAGTATTAGTGAGATGGAGGTAGAGATGGTGGGGTAAATGGGGAGTTTTTTCCAGGTTAAAGCAAAGGGAGCACTTGTAAGAGCTAGGTTCTCCATGCTCAAGGAGATGGGCGCTGCCAGCTCCTCCTCCTATGGTTTAGAAAGACAAGGGTATGCATTGTCTACGGCTTTCTGATGGGAGGGTGATCTCTGTGGTGGGGGAGATGCGGGAGCGGACTGTGGAGTTTTATACTGAGTAGTATAGGGCAGAATTGTTTGATCCTATGTGTGCTCAGGTCTTGTTTGCAGAACTCCCTCAGCTCTCTCTGGCACAGAGGGATGAAATGGACGTTCCTCTGTTTTCCCATGAACTGGAAAAGGCCATAAACCCAGATGTCCCCTGGCCGTGCACCCGGGGTCGATGTACACCCAGTGGAGATTTCTAAGAAATTCTGGGGAATAATTAGACTGCACTTCCTTTCCTTTTAGCGTGAATGCGTCGGGGTAGGAGAGTTTACGATGAGCTGCCATCGGGCGGTTCTGACTCCCCTGCCCAAAAAAGGGGACTTACGAACTGGAGGCCTGTGGCATTGCTTTGTGCAGACTACAAGATATTTGCCAAGATCCTCTAACAGACTGAAGTCTCATCTAGACTCTATAGTACACAAGTACCAGACATACCAGGATGCTCAATCATGGACAACTTGTTCTTAATCAGGGACCTGTTGGACTGGTCAGTCTGATAGCCTTGAGCTAACAGTCTGATAGCCTTGAGATAGAAGCTGTTTTGCAGTCTCGGTCCCAGCTTTGAATCACCTGTACTGAACTTGCCTTCTGGATGATAGCGGGGTGAACAGACAGTGGCTCAGGTGGTTGTTGTCCTTGATGATCTTTTTGGCCTTCCTGTGGGTCAGGGTCAAGAAGAACTGAGAGGGGCTGTCACAGGCAGTGGTGTCAAGACTGGCCGGGTGGGGGTAGCTTCTGGCCCAAGTGTCGTATAGAGGGAGGGTGCTGATAATCAACAGCCTGGTGGCATCTTCCCTGTGGCATAAACTGGCTGTCCTCAATCAGTCTGTTCGCTGACCTGCAACGCAAGCCTGTGGACTTTTTCTGGTAGGGCCATCACTGGCTGAGGGCGGCAGTGTTGTACATGTCCGTCCACAAAGGAAGACAGGGCCTGATGGAACTGGAGAGCAGGGTGGCTGCTTTCCAACTAACGGTGGTGCAGACACCTCTGTACCAAACTGATGTCGGCTGGAGGGGAACCAGCATGCGCACTGCTGAGGAGAGCTGGCGGATTAGGTTTGGACCTGCAGCTGTTCCTCATGAAGCTGGAGAGGCTGAGTACAGCAGGTCTCTCTGATTTTTACTCTGCGGTGCTGAAGGCCTGGCAACTGCTAAGGCACACACGAGAAGGGGGTGTGGAGCCTGGACTGTGGGTGTGGGAGGAGCCTATCTTGCACAACCCAGCCATCCCTTTGAGATCGTCTCATTCAGCCACCCTGCAGAGGCGACTGATGGCAGTGGGCTTACTACGGCTGGGTGACCTGCGACTGTTGGGAGAGGAGGGGTGGAAAACCCTGGAGAGATTGCTGGAGAGATTCCTGGAGGAGGTCCAAGAGGCACTATCTGAGCCGGTAAGGGGTTGTTTGAGTGGCCAAGGGGGGAGGGGCCACCACTGTTTCCGCCACTGCAGGTGACTGCAGAGACTTGGGGACTGGCAAGGGGGTCTGGAGGACTTGGTAGATTTTAACACTCTGAGCCTGGGGGAGTTTGAGGGGGTGGGAGGTAAAGCCCTCTACAACCTCTGCATTAAGGTGAGGAACATTAGGAGCCTAACAGGAGTGAAGGCACATCAGTGGTATATAGGGGGATCTACAAACCCCCAGTACCAAAGAGGTCAGGGGACCTCCAGTGGAGGGTTCTACATGGAGCCTTGGCCACTAACAGCTGGTTGGCATGGGTTGAACCGGGAGTCGGATAGGGGTGTGCTTTCTGTGTTATGAGTGAAACTGTGACTCTGTGTGCGCCAGGTTAATGCCATTAATGTCTCTGTTGAAATGTCTGTGTGAGAGTTTGGGGTGGAGTTTACTGTTGGGATGTTTATAATGGGGTGTTAATGCCTTTAATGTCTCTGTTGGAATATCTGTGTGAGAGTTTGGGGTGGAGTTTACTGTTGGGATGCTTATAATGGGGTGTTAATGCCTTTAATGTCTCTGTTGGAATATCTGTGTGAGAGTTTGGGGTGGAGTTTACTGTTGGGATGCTTATAATGGGGTGTTAATGCCTTTAATGTCTCTGTTGGAATATCTGTGTGAGAGTTTGGGGTGGAGTTTACTGTTGGGATGTTTATAATGGGGTGTTAATGCCTTTAATGTCTCTGTTGGAATATCTGTGTGAGAGTTTGGGGTGGAGTTTACTGTTGGGATGTTTATAATGGGGTGTTAATGCCTTTAATGTCTCTGTTGGAATATCTGTGTGAGAGTTTGGGGTGGAGTTTACTGTTGGGATGTTTATAATGGGGTGTTAATGCCTTTAATGTCTCTGTTGGAATATCTGTGTGAGAGTTTGGGGTGGAGTTTACTGTTGGGATGTTTATAATGGGGTGTTAATGCCTTTAATGTCTCTGTTGGAATATCTGTGTGAGAGTTTGGGGTGGAGTTTACTGTTGGGATGTTTATAATGGGGTGTTAATGCCTTTAATGTCTCTGTTGGAATATCTGTGTGAGAGTTTGGGGTGGAGTTTACTGTTGGGATGTTTATAATGGGGTACAGGTATTCAAATAAGAAGGCCTCGCTATTATTTAATGGAATGGTCTCTGTGTGCCTTAGGGTGGAATTTGAGTTCTTTAAAATTATAACAAGTGTGGCGATGTTTTAGGAGATGGAGTGTTGGGCGGGCTGTCTGTACAGCTGCAGGAGATGGGTTGGAGATACGGTTGTAGAAGTGTTGAGGTTTTGGTTATTGCGGTGTTTTTGTATCGTGGTGTAGAGAGCAAGGTGAGCTTGGTACATGCATGCAGTACTGCAGTAGGGTAGATTATTTGGTGTTTTGTTTTAAGGGGTGAGGTGGTGAGGTTTTAATGAAATGAGAATGTTTCATTAAAGAAAGTCAACGTCTCTCTAGATAGATAGATAGATAAAAGCACACACAGTAGAGTGTTAATAATTCATGTGTATCCTGCCCGCTGGTGGAAATGGATCATGTGAGAATCATTTTCTCTATTCTTCTCTCCTCTCATCGTCTTTTCTCACCTTTACTGTTGTTCTCTTCACTTCTTCTCATCTTCTTCCCCAGTGCCCCGCTCTCTGCAAAGATGTACCTATTGTTAAGTTCATGTTTTAAGTAGCCCTATACTTCTGTATTTACAGTGCCCTCTGGTATAGGTGCGCATGAGTAGAAGTTACCGTCGAACTGGGCCTGAGTGTGATGGCCGCAATGTACTCTGCTAATACTTTAAAGTAAACGTTGTTAACTGGAACCTAGCCATTGTTCCATTTGCCAGAAATGAGTTATCATTAGCAGCAGAGGATGCAATGTCCTGCCTCGCTTCAACGAGAACGACAAGAAAAAGCAAACACTTATGGTGGCATTATCGCTTGGAGAGCGAAAGATACAGCACTGGAAATATCCATGGAGGATTTGAACAAGGATGATGGTATGGGAACTTTGGACTATGTGTTTCTAAAAGAAGAGAAATGCCATGCCTACAAGGCATATTCAAACTTTGACAGTACTACGAGAAACATTTTGGAGTGGCAATAGCAGACTACATCATTGATTTCGAACAGAGGTACAATCGGATGCAGTGCTAGCTATCAAGACGCTAGATACTGTCTGTCTGGATGGAAGGGAGAAACAGTTGGCTTTGACTGCTTGTACTGTGCTGACTTTTGTGTCGGTGAAGAAGGCACTACAAAAGACAGCTGTCATGCTAATAACATATCTACTATTGTACATCCTAATAACAGACATACCAGAGATACCAATAGAATACTACACTTTGCAAAGAGAAGAGGCAACAACAAGTCACGTTTTCAAGACAACCAGACGAGGGTGCCTGGCACAAATCCACTGGACCTGTATGGAAGGAGATCAAAATGTGCTATATGTCAAAGCACTTACCATTGGGTTAAAGACTGCTCTTTGCTTAGATTTCCGTCTTAGTTTTTGTAGAGAGATGGAACAGTGTAAAATGTATTTGCTTCTGGTACTGAGATCTTAATAGTTGAATACTTAGGATCTCCTGTGATTGATATTGCATGTACACGCACAGTATGGTGAAAAATGGTTTGAAAACTGCAGTATGTCTGTAAACAAAATCTGAAATATATACAAAATATGAGGGTCAGACCAAAGCAACCAAGCTTTTACATTTGGAGATAGGAGAGTTGTTCACTCTACGAAGAGATTCAAGATGCTAGCAAAGGCTGGTCAGACTAAGTGTCACATTGAAGCAGAGGATGTCCCTGTAGATTTTCCCATACCATTATGCAAGGATTCCCTCAAGAAGGCAGGGGCTGTACTGGACATAAAAAATGACAAGGCAGAGATGTTTAAACAACCAGTGACCCTTAACTTACTACCTCAGGCCACTAATTGTGTAAACATTTTAGACAAAGACATCACATAGAGTCCATGTAAAAAAAAATATTCTGACAGTCACAGAGAACATGACTAGAGAGTAAAAACACATTCTCCACAAACCTATAGTTGACAAACTTCAGAAATGACTGAGCAGTTCTAGGAATAATCATGATGAGAAGTACTAGACTACCAATTAGTTGACTCAGTGTCTAGAGTGGAAAGGACTCGGAGTCGTCATTGGCCAAGATGGTGTGGTGATATTTGTGAGGCACGGAATCACCATTGTCCGGGTACATCACTCAAGATTGCGCAAAGTAAATTATCAACATGCGGAGAATCAGCCTCCTACTGAAAAGGACAGTGAAACAGACACAAACATATATATATATATACACACACAATGAAACTGACAGGATGGCTGCCGGTTTATTGGCTCCTAACCAACTGTGCTATTTTGGCCTCATCCCCATCATTCTCAGGAGAAAGAGACTGAGATTTTGCAGAAAGAGATCGGGGTGCCTTGTGAGAATCAAGCGATGAGTGGCTAATCTGCCTTTGCCATCCGTAAAGGCATCTGTACATCCACACTAAGCTCAGGATCGAACCCAGAATCTCTGGTGGCACAGCTAGCACTGAGACACAGACCACTGCGCCACCCGGGAGGCCCTAGGACTTGCAAACTATTAGACAACAAAGGGAAGCACAGCCGAGATCTGCCCAGTGACACGAGCCTACCAGAAGAGATACAGTAAATCACTTCTATGCTCGCTTCGAGGCAAGTAATACTGAAACAGGCATGAGAGCATCAGCTATTCTGGACGACTGTGTGATCACGCTCTCTGCAGACGATTTAAGTAAGACCTTTTTAAACAGGTCAACATTCACAAGGCCGCAGGGCCAGACGGATTATCAGGACGTGTACTCAGAGCATACGCTGACCAACTGGCAAGTGTCTTCACTGACATTTTCAACCTCTCCCTGTCTGAGTCTATAAAAACCTTCAAGCTGCATACTGGACCCTATTCCAACTAAACTACTGAAAGAGCTGCTTCCTGTGCTTGGCCCTCCTATGTTGAACATAATAAACGGCTCTCTATCCACCGGATGTGTACCAAACTCACTAAAAGTGGCAGTAATAAAGCCTCTCTTGAAAAAGAAAAAACCTTGACCCAGAAAATATAAAAAACTATCGGCCTATATCGAATCTTCCATTCCTCTCAAAAATTTTAGAAAAGGCTGTTGCGCAACAACTCACTGCCTTCCTGAAGACAAACAATGTATACGAAATGCTTCAGTCTGGTTTTAGACCCCATCATAGCACTGAGACGGCACTTGTGAAGGTAGTAAATTACATTTTAATGGCATCGGACCGAGGCTCTGCATCTGTCCTCGTGCTCCTAGACCTTAGTGCTGCTTTTGATACCATCGATCACCACATTCTTTTGGAGAGATTGGAAACCCAAATTGGTCTACACGGACAAGTTCTGGCCTGGTTTAGATCTTATCTGTCGGAAAGATATCAGTTTGTCTCTGTGAATGGTTTGTCCTCTGACAAATCAACTGTAAATGTCGGTGTTCCTCAAGGTTCCGTTTTAGGACCACTATTGTTTTCACTATATATTTTACCTCTTGGGGATGTTATTCAAAAACATAATGTTAACTTTCACTGCTATGCGGATGACACACAGCTGTACATTTCAATGAAACATGGTGAAGCCCCAAAATTGCCCTTGCTAGAAGAATGTGTTTCAGACATAAGGAAGTGGATGGTTGCAAACTTTCTACTTTTAAACTTGGACAAAACACAGATGCTTGTTCTAGGTCCCAAGAAACAAAGAGATCTTCTGTTGAATCTGACAATTAATCTTAATGGTTGTACAGTCGTCTCAAATAAAATTGTGAAGGACCTCGGCGTTACTCTGGACCCTGATCTCTCTTTTGAAGAACATATCAAGACCATTTCAAGGACAGCTTTTTTCCATCTACGTAACATTGCAAAAATCAGAAACTTTCTGTCCAAAAATGATGCAGAAAAATGAATCCATGCTTTTGTCACTTCTAGGTTAGACTACTGCAATGCTCTACTTTCCGGCTACCCGGATAAAGCACTAAATAAACTTCAGTTAGTGCTAAATACGGCTGCTAGAATCCTGACTAGAACCAAAAAATTTGATCATATTACTCCAGTGCTAGCCTCTCTACACTGGCTTCCTGTCAAAGCAAGGGCTGATTTCAAGGTTTTACTGCTAACCTACAAAGCATTACATGGGCTTGCTCCTACCTATCTCTCTGATTTGGTCCTGCGTACATACCTACACGTACGCTACGGTCACAAGATGCAGGCCTCCTAATTGTCTCTAGCATTTCTAAGCAAACAGCTGGAGGCAGGGCTTTCTCCTATAGAGCTCCATTTTTATGGAACGGTCTGCCTACCCATGTCAGAGACGCAAACTCGGTCTCAACCTTTAAGTCTCTACTGAAGACTCATCTCTTCAGTGGGTCATATGATTGAGTGTAGTCTGGCCCAGGAGTGGGAGGGTGAACGGAAAGGCTCTGGAGCAACGAACCGCCCTTGCTGTCTCTGCCTGGCCGGTTCCCCTCTTTCCACTGGGATTCTCTGCCTCTAACCCTATTACAGGGGCTGAGTCACTGGCTTACTGGGGCCCTCTCATGCCGTCCCTGGAGGGGGTGCGTCACCTGAGTGGGTTGAGTCACTGATGTGGTCATCCTGTCTTGGGTTGTGCCGTGGCGGAGGTCTTTGTGGGCTATACTCGGCCTTGTCTCAGGATGGTAAGTTGGTGGTTGAAGATATCCCTCTAGTGGTGTGGGGGCTGTGCTTTGGCAAAGTGGGTGGGGTTATATCCTCCCTGTTTGGCCCTGTCCGGGGGTGTCCTCAGATGGGGCCACAGTGTCTCCTGTCCCTTCCTGTCTCAGCCTCCAGTATTTATGCTGCAGTAGTTTATGTGTCGGGGGGCTAGGGTCGGTTTGTTATATCTGGAGTACTTCTCCTGTCCTATTCGGTGTCCTGTGTGAATCTAAGTGTGCGTTCTCTAATTCTCCCCTTCTCTCTTTCTCTCTCTCGGAGGACCTGAGCCCTAGGACCATGCCCCAGGACTACCTGACATGATGACTCCTTGCTGTCTCCTTGCTGTCATGTTCTGTTATAATCTCCACCCGGCACAGCCAGAAGAGGACTGGCCATCCCACATATGCTCTCTCTAATTCTCTCTTTCTTTCTCTCTCTCGGAGGACCTGAGCCCTAGGACCATGCCCCAGGAATACCTGACATGATGACTCCTTGCTGTCCCCAGTCCACCTGACTGTGCTGCTGCTCCAGTTTCAACTGTTCTGCCTTATTATTATTCGACCATGCTGGTCATTTATGAACATTTGAACATCTTGGCCATGTTCGGTTAAAATCTCCACCCGGCACAGCCAGAAGAGGACTGGCCACCCCACATAGCCTGATTCCTCTCTAGGTTTCTTCCTAAGTTTTGACCTTTCTAGGGAGTTTTTCCTAGCCACCGTGCTTCTACACCTGCATTGCTTGCTGTTTGGGGTTTTAGGCTGGGTTTCTGTACAGCACTTTGAGATATCAGCTGATGTACGAAGGGCTATATAAATACATTTTATTTGATTTGATTTGTAATACCAACATGTTTCAAGCAGACCACCATAGTCCCTGTGCCCAAAAACACTAAGGTCACCTGCCTAAATGACTACCGACCCGTAGCACTCACGTCTGAGCCATGAAGTGATTTGAAACGCTGGTCATGGCTCACATCAACACCATTATCCCAGAAATCCTAGACCCACTCCAATTTGCATACCACCCAAACAGATCCACAGATGATGCAATCTCTATTGCACTCCACACTGCCCTTTCACACCTTGACAAAAGGAACACCTATGTGAGAATGCTATTCACTGACTACAGCTCAGTGTTCAACACCATAGTGCCCTCAAAGCTCATCTCTAAGCTAAGGACCCTGGGACTAAACACCTCCCTCTGCAACTGGATCCTGGACTTCCTGATGGGCCACTCCCAGGTGGTAAGGGTAGGGAACTTCACTCAACTCTATGTAAACTGGAAACTATATACCCAGAGGCTGCATTTATCGGAGCTGAGGATTTTAACAAAGCAAATTTGAGATCAATGCTCCCTAAATTTTATCAACATATTGATTGCACAACACGTAGGCCTAATACTCTCGACCACTGCTACTCTAACTTCCGCGATGCATACAAAGCCCTCCCCCGCCCTCCCTTCGGCAAATCAGACCACGACGCCATCTTGCTCGTGCCGGCTTATAGGCAGAAACTAAAACAGGATGTACCAGTGATGAGAACCATTTATTGCTGGACACACCAATCAAAAGCCACGCTGCAAGATTGTTTTCATCACGCGGACTGCAACAAACACTCAAAATGGACAGTATAATCTCAATCTCTTCCTTAAAAGACTCAAACATGGACACTCTTACTGACAGTTGTGGCTGCTTTGCGTGATGTATGGTTGTCTCTACCTTCTTGCCCTTTGTGCTGTTGTCTGTGCCAAATAATGTTTGTACCATGTTTTGTGCTGCTGCCATGCTGTGTTCCTACCATGTTGTTGCTACCATGCTGTGTTGTCGTCTTAGGTCTCTCTTTATGTAGTGTTATGTTGTCTCTTGTCGTGATATGTGTTTTGTCCTATATTTTTACTTTATTTGTCATCCCGTCCCCACAGGAGGCCTTCTGGTAGGCCGTCATTCTAAATAACAACTTGTTCTTAACTGACTTTCCTAGCTTAATAAAGGTTCAATAAATAAAAAGACAACATGCTTGTTTCAATCAGAAAACTAGACAAGCTGTTAAAGACATGGACAGGAGAAAGTGGTACCCCACACATGGCAAAGTCATTGGAGGAGCAGGAAAAGCAAAAAGAAAACACCAGAACTTGTACAACTTGCACGACTCTTAACCAGCTCCCCTTTCTGGTACAACGGGTTCAGCTGACTTGTCACTTGTAGATAATCACCAGTTTGAACCAATGGACAATCTAGAACAACAGAATGACATTCACGATGATGATGTACTCGAATACAAAGGATGTCTCATTTGACTCAGCTAAACAAGATGAACACAGTAATTGGGGGAAAGTTTGATTGTTTGAGGAAGTCAAAGACATTGACCAAAAATGTGTGTCAAGGTTGGTATGTACCCTTAAAGAATCCTCAACCGGAATAGTGCCAAAAGCATGTCTATTGGTTAGAGGTTTGAGGAGCTGGCTAATAAAGAACTCCCAAAAGTCTAATACACATGCGCCTCAGTCACTCCATTTGCTGCTGACAGTGATCTGACAGACCCAATGGAAGCTTCAATCTATGGATATCAAATCTACATTTCTGCAGGGAACAGAGCTGTTAAGGAACGTTCACATCTAATCTCCACCTGAAGTTAATTAATAATTATCCTTTTATGGAGGTGGTCCCTGCACAGGGACCGCTCAGCGGAAATTTCAGAGCGCCACCTATAGTACTTTACTTAGTACTCGTTAAATCTCAAACTTTCATTAAAACACACATGCAAGGTACTGAATTAAAGATACACTTGTTGTGAATCTAGCCACCAAGTCAGATTTGTAAAATGCTTTTCGGCGAAAGCATGAGAAGCTATTATCTGATAGCATGCACCCCCCAAAATACCAGCACGACACGTAAACAACAGATTTTGCGGTAGCCGGCGCTACCCAAAACGCAGAAATAAAATATAAAACATTCATTACCTTGGACGAGCTTCTTTGTTGGCACTCCTATATGTCCCATAAACATCACAATTGGGTCTTTTAAATCCGTCATTGTATACCCAAAATGTCATTTGCTGAAGGCCAGTCTGATGCTGCAAAAAGTCCATTTACAAGACGCAACGTCACTTTTTAAAATTACAAAAGTCGCCTATAAACTTTTACAAATCACTTCAAACGACGTTTCTAAACCAACTTTATGTATTAATAAACGTTAATGATGTATCAAATTGATCACGGGGCGATCTGTATTCGATAGCAGCAAGTCTGGAAAAGATCGTCCATTTTTTCAGTTTCACAACATACTGTGGTGCGCCACAAGAAGGGAGGGATCTATTCGTGTTGTAACCAAGGATAAATGATTCTGATATTGATAGCAATGTCGACATCGTGTGGAAGCTGTAGGCGTTTACAGGGGGTTCGCATATATTTTCTCTCGTCTTAAACAAAATATTGAATGGCGGACAAATATTTTTGTTTTGTTTTTGGTAAACAGTTTTACCAGGGATTTTTACTCCTAAACACGTTCTGTTATAGCCACAGACCCGATTTGACCAGTTTTAGAAACTTCAGAGTGTGTTCTATCCACACATACTTATCATATGCATATACTATATTCCTGGCATGAGTAGCAGGACTTTGAAATGTTGCGCGATTTTTAACAAAAAGCTGCGAAAATTCGCATCATCCATAACAGGTTTTAAGGGTGAAGGAACACTGTGGAAACTACAAAAGTGTGCGTATGGTCTAGCAGATGCATCACTCTACTGATAAAACAAAGTCAAGGCAACAATGCTGAGTACAGGAGGAAAAATGTCAAGTGGAACCTGCCGTCTTCTTCTGATCAAGACTGAAATGTGGCTGGATTACTACTACTGTGATTTCACACCTTAAAGGCGTTCCCTACTTGATGCTGTCAAGTCAACCAAGTCTGTCATCTTGAGATTAACAGCATCAAGGAATTTGAGACTCAGAAAATTCTGCGGATTCTGTGGTCAGCTACAAAGGAACAGTTGGTTGACTATCTGACTAAAAAGGAACGTCTTCTGTTGCACTCCTAAAGGCACTCAGTAATGAAAAGTGGCAGCTTGAGTAAAAAACTTTGTCACGTGACATTGCCGTTTGGGGCGGCAGGTAGCCTAGTGGTTAGAGTGTTGGGCCAGTAACCGAAAGGTTGCTGGATTGAATCCCTGAGCCGACAACATAAAAATCTGCAGTTCTGTCCCTGAACACCCCGGTAGGCCGTCATTGTAAATAAGAATTTGTTTTTAACTGACTTGCCTAGTAAATAAAAGTTACATTTAAAACATTTAAATGTTACATTTAAAAAAATGCAAATGGTGGACTTAAATTATTCTTCGACATTTTATTTAATTCTGCGTTGATGTTTTCATTGGATATTTCACTGTTTTATTTTCTGTGGGAGATCTTTAAGTTCAAGTATTAAGTAGTCCTATACTTGTGTAATTACTCCCTCTGATATTAGTGCATCTGCTCAGAGGTTACTGTCAGTGTTGGACCAGGCCTGAGTGTGATGGATGCTATGTACCGGGCTGATACTGCAAGTATATGGTGTTAAACTGGAACTTTAGTCATTGTGTAATTTTGGAGTTAACACCTATCAATTACTTTCTTGCAGGTGAGCTCTGTGGAGGCTCCTCTGATCTTCAAGCCCTGCCATACCATAACCTACACTACACCGCATTGCATTGTCATGTTTTATCTTCGCACATGAGCAAAGTTGGAGCTTGTGTGGTCCCTAGAGCCCTGTCACTGAACTGCTTTGTCATCCCATACGGGACATGACACTATAATGTATGTATTTATACTGTAAGTTGCATCCACACACATGAGCACAGTGTAGGGTCATGAATAGGGCAAAACAGCATCTGCTAGGACTGTACATCACCCATTCTGCACAATGTATTCAATTCTCTACTGACGTTTGGATAACCTTCTCTCCCTCTTGTTCCCTATTGTCCCACTGTATACTGTGTAGACTGAACTTCACACAAACACTTCAATGTGTTTGTGCACATGCGCACTTGTGTTTGCGTGTGTGTGTGTGTGTGTGTGTGTGTTTGCATTTTTGCGTTGGTGTTTAATGCGTGTGCATTTGTGTCATGCGTGCACGCATATGCATTTCTGTTTGTGTGTATGTGTCGTGGTGCTAAAGGCTCCATGTTCTACAACACACCACAAGTGACTTAACTCTCACTTTCTTACATTATGACTTCAAGACTGTTTTTATCCACAGTGGCTTTGAACCAATCATTATATTGGGATTCATTTTGTATGATTCCCTAATTTATTGTATTTTTTTAGGTGAAAAAACCTTTGATTAAAATGACTTAAAGGCTGGTCATTTTGGCATCATTGGTGCTCCATCAAGTCGTCATTGTATTGTTTACCTAATCATCCACCATTGTAATATTAGACCCCACACTATAAGCTTCTCTGGGCAGTCTGTACAACTCCATTAACACGACACCCAGTACCCAGCACCCCTCCCTGTGGTACAGTTTTCATCTCTCATGTCTCCTTTTGGCTGGAGACAAAAATTAGACCCACTTTTAAGACAAGGAAGATATGCACATACACTATACTGTATATCAAAAAAAGTTTGTGGACACCCCTTCAAATGAGTGGATTTGGCTATTTCATCCACACCTGTTGCTGACACGTGTATAGAATCGATCCCACAGCCATGCAATCTTCATAGACAAACATTGGCAGTAGAATGGCCTCACTGAAGAACTTTCAACGTGGCATTGTCATAGGATGCCACCTTTCCAACAAGTCAGTTTGTGACATTATTACCCTGCTAGAGCTGCCCCGGTCAACTGTAAGTGCTGTTATTGTGAAGTGGACACGATTAGGAGCAACAACAGTTCAGCCATGAAGTGTTAGGCCACACACACTCACAGAACGGGACCGCTGAGTGCTGAAGCGTGTAGCACGTAAAAAGAGTCTGTAGTCAGTTGCAACGCTCACTACTGATTTCCAAATTGCCTCTGGAAGCAACGTCAGCTCAAGAACTGTTCGTCGGGAGCTTCATGAAATGGGTTTCCATGGCCGAGCAGCCACACACAAGCCTAAGAGCACTATGCACAGTGCCAAGCGATGGCTGGAGTGGTGTAAAGCTCGCTACCATTGGACTCTGGAGCAGTGGAGTTGCGTTCTCTGGAGTGCTAAATCACGCTTCACCATCTGGCAGTCCGACGGACGAATCTGGGTATGGCGGATGCCAGGAGAACGCCACCTGCCCGAATGCATGGTGCCAACTGTAAAGTTTGGTGGAGAAGGAATAATGGTCTGGGTCTGTTTTTCATGGTTCAGTTCCAGTGAAGGGAAATCTTAACGCCTTTCATACAATGACATTCTAGACGATTACGTGCTTCCAACTTTGTGGCAATAGTCTGGGAAAGGCCCTTTCCTATTTCAGCCCCCGTGCACAAAGCGAGTTCCCTACAGAAATGGTTTGTCAAGATCAGTGTGGAAGAAGTTGACTGGCCTGCACAGAGCCCTGATCTAAACCTCATCCAACACCTTTAGAATGAATTGGAGAGCCGCCTGCTAAATGTGCTACACATCACTATTGCTCTTGTAGCTGAATGGAAGCAAGACCCCGCAGCATGTTCCAACTGCGTGTGGAAAGCCTTCCCAGAAGAGTGGAGGCTGTTTGAGCAGCAAAGGAGGGACCAACTCCATGTTGATGCCCATGATTTTGGAATGAGATGTTCGACGAGTAGGTGTCCATATACTTTGTCATGTACTGTACTTTTACTCTCTCTCTGACACAGACACAGATTCAAACACACACACACACACAGCCAACTCTATCAGCTAGCGTCCCAGCCTTCAAACCTCCTCATATTTGTGTAAGAAACATCATATCTGATGAAGCTATGGGTTTCTGCTGCAGCTTAAATATAGAACACAGAGCCATGCAGGGATAAAGGGAGCGACGGCTGACTGGGGGCCCCATTAATAAAGTAGAAATCATTTATTTTTAATTCTCTGCTAAAATGTAATTACCGTCTATTTTTAATACCTGAAAAAAGGTCAATAATTTCTCAGCAGGCAGGCTCCTGTGTGTGGGGCTGAATTTTAACGATTTGGTTACAAAAAATATATTTATGGAAGTGTTAGAATGCAATGAAAAAAAAGAGACAAACTGCAATTTACTGTAGTGTGGAAGTTTTGATAATTGGATGAAGTAATATCACAGATGGTTAGGCAGGCATATAATGTTGATGGCAGATACAGTACCTATTGGGTGTAACCCTACTATTGTTGTGCAGCTAGGATCTACCTTAATGCATTAGCAGGATTTTGTGCCTCAACACTCAATACTGCTCAATAGTGTTATTGTTCAAAACACTCAGTAGACCTCATTGTGAAAGAAACATTTGAACCCTCTGGAGTCTAAGCCTTGGTGGGTGGGGAGGGGGGGGGGATCTACTAGGGTGGTCATACCAAAGATCATTTGGCTAATTGATTTTAGGATCCCTTTAGGTATAACAAAAAATATATATATTTGAAGAAACATTTGGCCTTACTGCTATTAGCCAATTGAAATGCATTAAATAACAGATTCATACATACAGTAGTCAAAAAATAAATCAAAAGAAAGTTGGTTTTGAAGTGTATGTCCAATATCTGAGAGAGATAAGAAAGATCAGGATTTATTTATTTGTCTTTATCTATATTTAACACCTTTTTGGCACTTAAATACTTCCATATACAGTGCCTTTGAAAAGTATTCAGACCCCTTGACATTGTTAGGTTACAGCCTTATTCTAAAATTGATTATATTCATCAATCTACTCAATATATTGCATAATGACAAAGAAAAAAACAGAAATCACATTTACATGACAATTCAGACCCTTTACTCAGTAATTTCTTGAAGCACCTTTGGCAGTGATTACGACTTCGAATCTTCTTGGGTATGACGCTACAAGCTTGACACACCTGTATTTGGGGAATTTCTCCCATTCTTCTATGCAGATCCTCTCAAACTCTGTCAGGTTGGATGGGGAGTATTGCTGTACAGCTATGTTCAGGTCTCTCCAGAGATGTTAGTCTAAGGTCCTGAGCGCTTTTGGAGCAGGTTTTCATCAAGGATCTACCTGTAATTTGCTCTGTTCATCTTTGTCTCTATCCTGACTAGTCTCCCAATACCTGCCGCTGAAAAACATCCCCACAGCATGATGCTGCCACCACAATGCTTCACCGTAGGGATGGTGCCAGGTTTCCTTCAGACGTGATGCTTGGCATTCAGGCCAAAGAGTTCAATCTTGATTTCATCAGACCAGACAATCTTGTTTCTCATGGTCAGTCTTTAGGTGCCTTTTGGCAAACTCCAAGCGGGCTGTCACGTGCCTTTTACTGAGGAATGGCTTCCGTCTGGTCACTATACCATAAAAGCCTGATTAGTGGAGTGCTGCAAAAATGATTGTCCTTCTGGAAGGTTCTCCCATCTCCACAGAGGTCTCCACAAGGTCCTTCTCCCCCAAATGCTCAGTTTGGCAGGGTGGACAGCTCTAGGAAGAGTCTTGGTGGTTCCAAACGTCTTCCATTTAAGAATGATGGAGGCTACTGTGTTCTTGGGGACCTTCAATGCTGCAGACCTTTTTTGGTAACCTTACCCAGATCTGTGCCTCAACACAGTCCTGTCTCAAAGCTCTACGGACAATTCCTTCGACCTCATGGATTGTTTTTTGCTCTGACTCTCTGTGGGACCTTATATAGACAGGTGTGTGCCTTTCCAAATCATGTCCAATCAATTGAATTTACCACAGGTGGACTCCAATCAAGTTGTAGAAACATCTCAAGCATGATCAATGGAAACGGGATGCACCTGAGCACAATTTCGAGTCTGGTAGCAAAGGGTTTGAATACTTATGTAAATAAGGGATTTCTGTTTTTATGTTTAATACGTTTGCAAAAAAAATATGTTTTTTTCGCTTTGTCATTATGGGGTATTGTGTGTAGATTGCTGAGCATTTAAATGTATTTAATCAATTTTAGAATAAGGCTGTAAAATAACCAAATGTGGAAAAAGTCGAGGTCTGGATACTTTCCGAATGCACTGTACACATCCATACATTTTTTAAACTGATATCGTTTTGTGTGATTTGTGGGCTTCCTAGAGCAAAACTGGTATGTTCGTGAGAATCTTACCTTTCCATAGATGTGTCATATTAGTGTTTAGTCCAAACTGTTGGGATGCTGCAGACAGAAGTTGGCAGACAGGCGAAACCAACTTTAGTTATATTAGCCAAACCGTTCGTACACTACAGAAGTTTGCGTGAGAAGACTGATCTCCTGGTCTGACAAAAAACATTTGTAGCTCTGCGACCTTCCACCACAGATGCGGAAGGCCGATATCGGCGGATGTAGTGGATTGAGATGCAGCCCATGCAAAAAAAACTCTAAAATAGACAGATTTTGATGGGGATATTTTTATTATGCTAATTAGATTTCCGCTGAGTCGATGATTTCCGTGGAGTTGATGTCCGGGGCACGGACATCAACTCCAGGGGGTTTTAACAACATTTCAATGCCAATACACAAAGTCTACACACACACACTAGAATACTCGATGTATCAGTGTCAGACAGATGTATGTAGTTTTACCCCCCCCCCCCCCCCCCCCACTCTGTTTGGCTGGTCTGGGTGTTATTGGGTTTCCAGGGTGATGGAGCGGGGAGGTAAGCTGCAGCATTGTGAACAGGATAGTTCAAGAGACTGGCACCCAGCTCGTTATGCAACTATAAGTGGCAGGGGGTTCAATATTGATAACGGATGCTTTAACCTTGGTTGGGTGCCAGGCTATCAGCAAGGCTGCAGGGAGGAGGAGGATCATGGGATAGTATGTGTGTGGGGGGTTGTAGTGTGTTTTGTAAAAATAAATAATACAAAAACTGAGATATATTGTATGCAAACAAATAAGAATTATATTTTTTACTAACACAATTGCTCAGTGAAATACATTTAGTCTAATAAGTAAAAAAAATTAAAAACAATCTAAAGATATGGGTCCAAATGAATGGCATCCCTGTTTTTGAATACTCTGGCACCCTCCCCTTGCGACCATATTGGCACTGAGCCTTTTTCTAAAATGTTTTATGAGATTGGAGAACACATTGGGAGGGATTTCAGACCTAATAATTTTAGACCATTCCAGATCCTTGATATCCTTCGACTGCGCTTGTGGACTGCCCTCTTCAATTCAAGCCACAAGTTTTCAGTGGGGTTCAAGTCCGCTGACTGACGTAGATTTTTGTGGTCAATTAACCATTGATTTTGGGATTTTGATGTGTGCTTGTGGTTATGGTCTTGCTGGAAGATCCACAACCAGCAAAGAAGATATTGCAACCAGGTTTTTGTCTGCAATATCCTGGTACTGAGGAAAGTTAATGATGCCATTGACCTTAAAACCTCTTTGGGATAGGGGGCAGCATTTTCACTTTTGGATAAATAGCGTGCCCAATTTCAACTTCCTGCTACTCATGCCAAGATTATAAGATATGCATATTATTAGTAGATTTGGATAGGAAACACTCTGAAGTTTCTAAAACTACTTGAATCATGTCTGTGAGTATAACAGAACTTATGTACCAGGCAAAACCCAGAGGACTAACCATTCAGATAAAAAAAAATTGAGGTCACTGTCTATTCAGTGAGTGGGAAACGGCACTTGTTTGCAGTTCCTACCGCTTCCACTGGATGTCACCAGTCTTTGGAATTTGGTTGAGGTTATTCCTTTGTGCAATGAAGAAGTACAGCCATCTTGGAACAGGGTAACGTTATGTGTACTGTTTGAGATTTGCGCAAGACTTGAAAAGTAGCATTAGTTTGATCCTCCTGTATTGAAAACAGATAGACCCGTCTTCAATTTGATCGATTTTTAACGTTTAAAAATACCTAAAGTTGTATTACAAAAGTAGTTTGAAATGTTTTGGCAAAGTTTACAGGTAACTTTTGAGATATTTTGTAGTGACGTTGCGCAAATTTGAAGTTATTTTTTTCTGGATCAAACGTGCCAAATAAATGGACATTTTGGATATATATCGACGGAATTAATCAAACAAAAGGACCATTTGTGATGTTTATGGGACATATTGGAGTGCCAACAAAAGAAGCTCATCAAAGGGAAGGCATGATTTATATTTTATTTCTACGTTTTGTGCGGTGCCTGCAGGGTTGAAATATGCTATTCTCTCTTTGTTAACTGTTGTGCTGTCATCAGATAAAATAGCTTCTTATGCTTTCGCCGAAAAGCCTTTTTGAAATCTGACATGTTGGCTGGATTCACAACGAGTGTATTTTTTATTTGGGTTCATACATGTGTGAATTCATGAAAGTTTGAATTTTATAGTATTTTATTTGAATCTGGCACTCTGCATTTTCCCTGGCAATTGGCCAAGTGGCACATTTGCGTCCCCCCTATCCCAAAGGCCCCAGAACCAGAGGAAGCAAAATAGCCACATAACATCAAAGATATTTTACAGTAAGTATTAAGTACTTTTCTGCATATTTCTTTTGACTCCAAACCCACCACTGGTGTGCAAGGCCAAAGAGCTCTATGTCCTCCAACCTTAGCACCGGTTCTAAACCAAATGCCAGTAGCCCTTTCCTGCAGTTAAATGACCTAGTGGCCTCATTGCTGGAATAGTATTAATATTTTTCATAATTTCATAAATAATAAACATTATTTCAAAAACCTGCCGAAAATCCAATGTCAAAAGTGTTGTTATATTTCAGTCTTCTATGATGTGTGTGTATGTACTGTAAAGTGCAATATAGGGATGCAAACTACAAATTGAATACATTTCAACTCTGTCTGACATGGTACAGCCCACAATCATGTTTGTGAGTGTAACGGATGTGAAACGGCTAGCTTAGTTAGCAGTGTGCGCTAAATAGCGTTTCAATCGGTGACGTCACTTGCTCTGAGACCTTGAAGTAGTAGTTCCCCTTGCTCTGCAAGGGCCGCGGCTTTTGTGGAGCGATGGGTAACGACGCTTCGTAGGTGTCAGTTGTTGATGTGTGCAGAAGGTCCCTGGTTCGCGCCCGGGTATGGGCGAGGGGACGGTTTAAAATTATACTGTTACATTGATGCTGTTGACCCGGATCACTGGTTGCTGCGGAAAAGGAGGAGGTCAAAAGGGGGTTGAGTGTAACGGATGTGAAACGGCTAGCTTAGTTAGCAGTGTGCGCTAAATAGCGTTTCAATCGGTGACGTCACTTGCTCTGAGACCTTGAAGTAGTAGTTCCCCTTGCTCTGCAAGGGCCGCAGCTTTTGTGGAGCGATGGGTAACGATGCTTCGAGGGTGACTGTTGATGTGTGCAGAAGGTCCCTAGTTCGCGCCCGGGTATGGGCGAGGGGACGGTCTAAAATTATACTGTTACATTGGTGCCGTGACCCGGATCACTGGTTGCTGCGGAAAAGGAGGAGGTCAAAAGGGGGGTGTAACGGATGTGAAACGGCTAGCTTAGTTAGCAGTGTGCGCTAAATAGCGTTTCAATCGGTGACGTCACTTGCTCTGAGACCTTGAAGTAGTAGTTCCCCTTGCTCTGCAAGGGCCGCGGCTTTTGTGGAGCGATGGGTAACGATGCTTCGAGGGTGACTGTTGATGTGTGCAGAAGGTCCCTAGTTCACGCCCGGGTATGGGCGAGGGGACGGTCTAAAATTATACTGTTACATGAGGTGTATACTTTTACTTGAAAATAGATTTGCTTAAGACTACCAAGAAACACTGTGTGACCCTGATTTAGCCCACTGCAGTCAAATTAAGCAAACTCCAGGTATTCACATGTGTTGCATGACATGAAAATAATACTCTTTTGACCATGCACACCAGTGGTGGGTTATAATAATTTTGGAGGTGACAGTATGCATGTGTCGGGACTTGACTTTCATTCATGTGAATGTTATTTATCTGATCAACCTAAATATGTTTAATTGTTACCCGATTTTAAATTAATCATGTAACAATTAACTCAGTAGGATCTGGGGCACCACGAGAGCGGTTCTTTACAGACTTTATCATCTCCCTAATTAAACTCTAAATGTCTTTCCCTATTCAACTTATTAATCATAACCTCGTATCATATCATTCTGAACAGTCGTAACCTCCTTGCATCTGCGAAATCCAGAGCCTTACTTTTGATTCAGTACTGCACAAATAGGTTTACTAATTTATTTACTAGCAAACTAAATGGTGACCCAGGATAAACATACACACTTAATATATTATAAACAGGTCCCTAGAGGACTGACAACAATATGGCTGCTTGTTACAAAAGACATGGAGGGCGAGTTAGAGAGAGGGACAGAGACACTTAATGTTGGTACATTTAGAAACACTCTCAGTTATAGCACTCCTATACTTTACAAACAAACTGCCACCCGCTTGGAGTAAGAAATCATGAATTTATTTATGTGAAAATCCTTGGTTTCCCTCAGTGGACATGGCCTTCTTGGAAAGGGGGTTGGGCCTTTTCGCAGAATGCTTGTAAGGCTCTGTTTGTCCAAAAAGGGTTTCTCTGTTGTTCCCCTAACCAGTCGTCCAGTATCCGGTGACTTGGAAGTTTATTCTCCTTCCATTCACTCTGGAAGATGCTTCTTTGAAGATAGGCTAGCCAGCCATGTCGATGGTTCCCCAGTGGGGTGATGAGAGTAGCGTTCTACAGTGGTTTGAGAAGAGTAGTAGAATGGTTCCACTTTAATTCACTTTTCTAGATACTTTACTTAGGACAGCCGTACCAGTGATTGTCCAGGAGGTGACTTTATCGTCTCTACCTCGTGCTGCGATTCTTAGTTCAAACCACTTTAAACGTGAGCTGCAGCTCTACGTCTCTCTAGTCTAATATGTTAATCCTTAACCAATAATTGGATACAGATCATTCAAAAGGAGTGGTTCCGTCAGGCTGGCACTCTCTGACCTCACTGAAGGTGGCGGTGACAACTTATTGTGGACAGTTATAGAAACAATTTCCTCCTATAGTTTCTAAAATCACATCTCTCTCTTAACAAAAATACTTTCATCGTTGTTCATGTAGCATGCACAACGCAGAGGATGGAAACTTCGTACATGTAGTGTGCATGCTTTTCAAGTTACAGTATTTTCTTTAACATTTTTAATATGTCACAAAACAACACTCAAAACGACATTAGTGTTCTTTTAGGTCGCATCTGACCATTACCATGTTCTATGTTAGAAATATTTTTCCAGTAGTTGCTTTTGAAAGTGTTAGTTTCGGCAGGAAAGTATTTTTAAAACAAAGCACAGTCCTTGTTTGAATTTGGAGAGGGATGTCTGAATGTTCTGTCCTTGATTTACAGGGCGGTGAGAGGGGCTCTGGTTGAAGTTATTTATTGCAAAGCTGATCTGACCTATTTGGATCCTCACAGGACAGTCATGAACATACTGTACGCATGCCAGCCCGTGCACGGGTGCGTGTGTACATGTGCCAGTTTGCGTGCTATATGCATGTGTATGTGCAAAGCGACAGACCATTTGAGTAGCACCAGTGTTTTTGCTGAGTGCTGACCCTAGCCTGCTCTGCTGTCCAATCCCATCTGTGGTCCTGTATGGCTCAGCTGGTAGAGCATTGTGCTTGCAAAGCCAGGATTGTGGCTTCAATTCCCAGGGCCACCTATATGTGAAAATGTATCCACACGTGACTGTAATTTGCTTTGGATAAAAATGTCTGCTAAATAGATATTATTTGTAGATGTTGAGTCTGTAGAAACAGTAGGTAGCGTCAGTGGGGTGAGAGGGATTCTAGTGTTAGGCTAATTACCTCTGGACCTTTGTTTTGTCAAGGCCGTAGGAGGACATCATATGGGGACAGGGTAATCATTCACATGTAAACAGACACACACATGTATGTACAAAGAGCAACAAGTCGATTGCAATGCATGCCTATCCGACTTTGTACTGAACATCAATGGTGATAATCTAACAGCCTCAAAAACATAAAAACACGCACTTTCATTGACACACACAAACACACTTTCTCTCTGACAGAGACACATGCACGCATATACAATGGTTGATGGTAATGTGTTCTGATAACCTTTCAGTCAGTACTCTCGGTACAACGCAACTATGGGGAGTTGCACTCTCGCAACTTCGACTGAAGAACTAAAATCCTGCCTGACAAGGCCAATGAAATCTGCAACTTGCTGGAAGCTTCGCCTTCCACAGGTGACAAGCCTAAGGCTCGGATTCATTCCTTCAATTCAGTACCGCTACTAAAAACTGGAACAAGAGTCTTACTAACATTGGAAACAAACAACAAAACAACAAACAACATCTTCCCTGAGCAAGAGGAAGAGGTCAACCTACCTTCGGCCCAGATGTTTGTCCGCTGCTGTCGTCGTACCTGGAAGAAAGCCCGGTCTGCCCTTCTCAAGACCACCTCCAGGTATCGACGACAAACGGACCGCCACCGGACCCTGGCTCCCTGGTGTCGTCTCGGGAGGTAGGTATGCCTGTCCACTTGGGATCTACGCCTCCAGGTGGAGTCCAACAAACTTTCCCCCCCGGTTTATCAGCCCTTTCCCATCTCCAAGGTCATTAGCCCCTCTGCTGTTCGTCTTCTGTTGCCCCGTACCCTCCATATACATCCCACTTTTCATGTGTCTAGAATCAAACCTACTGTATGTCTCACAGCCCTTTATCTCCTGTTTCCTGTTGACCATTCTGCCTGCCCTGATCCTGAGCCTGCCAGCCGTTCTGTACCTTTTGGATTCTGATCTTTTGGATTTACCGACCTCTGCCTGCCCTTGAATTGTCATTTTGCCTGCCCCCTGTTCTAGTAATAAACTTTGTTACTTCGACACTGTCTGCTTCTGGGTTTTCCCTAAAACGTGATAATAACAATGGGGTTGAATATTGACTTTTATTCATTTGTAAATATTTCAAAAAACATTTTTCCACTGACATTATGGGGTATTATGTGTAGGCCAGTGACACAAGATCTCTATTTAAATTCAGGCTGTAACAAAATGTGGAAAAAGTCATGGGGTGTGAGTAGGCACTGTATGTACAGTACATATAACTAGGAAAAAATTGACAGATTTGTATTTGTTTTTCCTGGGGTCCAGCAAAATTAAGGCAGTTTTTTAATACAATTTTTAAAACATTACAAAACATTCACAGATTTCACAACACACTGTGTGACCTCAGGCCCCTACTCCACCACTACCACATATCTACAGTACAAATTCCATGTGTACGAGTATGGTGTGTATGTTATTGTGTGTGTGTGTGTATGCATGTGTCTGTGCCTATATTTGTGTTGCTACACAGTCCCCTCTGTTCAATAAGGTATTTTTTTTATCTGTATCTTAAACCTAATCTTACTGCTTGCATCAGTTACTTGATGTGGAATAGAGTTCCATGTAGTCGTGGCTCTATGTAGTACTGTGCGCCTCCCATAGTCTGTTCTGGACTTGTGGACTGTGAAGAGACCTCGTGGCATGTCTTGTGGGGCTTGCATGGGTGTCCGAGCTGTGAGACAATAGTTCAAACAGACAGCTCGGTGGATTCAACATGTCAATACCTCTCACAAATACAAGTA
Source organism: Oncorhynchus mykiss (assembly GCF_057628025.1). NCBI lineage: Eukaryota > Metazoa > Chordata > Actinopteri > Salmoniformes > Salmonidae > Oncorhynchus > Oncorhynchus mykiss. Next base: position 4,147,666 of record NC_143049.1, read on the forward strand.
GTGATGATGTCAATCTCTCCTCCACATCGAGTCGGGAGAGATTGACGTTAATATTATGAATGTTAGCTCTGTGTACATCCAAGGACCAGCCGTGCTGAGCCAATTTCAATTTCCCTTTTTGTGGCACCTGACCACACAACTGAACAGTAGTCAAAGTGTGGCAAAACTAGGGCCTGTAGGACCTGCCTTGTGCTGTTAAGAAGGTAGAACAACATTTTATTATAGACAGACTTCTCCCCATTTTAGCTACTGTTGTATCAATATGTTTTGACCATGACAGTTTACAATCCAATCCAGTTACTTCAAGCAGTTTAGTCATCTCAACTTGCTCAATTTCCACATTATTTATTACAAGATTAAAAAATATTGAGGACCAACTTATTCCTTGCCACCCACTCTAAAACGAACTGCAGCTCTTTGTTAGGTTTTGCAGTCATTTCAGTCGCTGTAGTAGCAGACATGTATAGTTGTCACGTTCTGACCTCTATTTCCTTTGTGTTGTATTTATTTAGTATGGTCAGGGCGTGAGTTGGGTGGGCAGTCTATGTTTGTTTTTCTATGTTGTGGGGCAGTTCTATGTTTTCGGCCTAGTATGGTTCTCAATCAGAGGCAGGTGTCATTAGTTGTCTCTGATTGAGAATCATACTTAGGTAGCCTGGGTTTCACTGTGTGTTTGTGGGTGATTGTTCCTGTCTTTGTGTTTGCACCAGATAGGGCTGTTTTGAGTTTTCACGTTTCTTGTTTTCGTTAGTTTGTTCATGTATAGTGTCTTCATTAAAATACAATGAACAACCACCACGCTGCATTTCGGTCCTCTCTTTCAACAAACGAAGAACGCCGTTACAGAATCACCCACCACAACAGGACCAAGCGGTGTGGTAATGGGCAACGGAGAAAGCAGCAGAAGGAGCAGCGCGAGGAGGTGTGGACATGGGAGGAGGAATTAGACGGAAGAGGACCCTGGGCTCAGCCAGGAGAATATCGCCGTCCCAAAGAAGAACTGGAGGCGGCGAAAGCGGAGAGGCGCTGGTATGAGGAGGCAGCGCGGCGTCGTGGATGGAAGCCCGGGAGTCAGCCCCAAAAATTTATTGGGGGGGGGCTAACAGGAAGTATGGCTACGCCAGGTAGGAGACCTGAGCCAACTTCCTGTGGTTACCGGGGGGCTGGAGAGACCGGGCAGGCACCGTGTTATGCTGTGGAGCGCACAGTGTCCCCAGTGCGGGTGCACAGCCCGGTGCGGTACATTCCAGCTCCGCGTATCGGCCGGGCTAGAGTGGGCATCGAGCCAAGTGCCATGAAGCCGGCTCTACGCATCTGGTCACCAGTGCGTCTCCTTGGGCCGGCTTACATGGCACCAGCCTTGCGCACGGTGTCCCCGGTTCGCCTGCATAGCCCAGTGCGGGCTATTCCACCTCGCCGCACTGGCAGGGCGACCGGGACCATTCAACCGGGTAAGGTTGGGCAGGCTCGGTGCTCAAGAGCTCCAGTGCGCCTGCACGGCCCGGTCTATCCGTCACCACCTCCACGCACCAGCCCTCCGGTGGCAGCTCCCCGTACCAGGCTGTCTCTCCGGCCCATCCTTGCAGGGGCTCTCTCCTCTCCAGCGCTGCCGGAGTCTCCCGCCTCTCCGGCGCTACCAGAGCCTTCCTCCTCTCCAGCGCTGCCGGAGTCTCCCGCCTGTTCGGCGCTAGGAGAGCTACTCAGCCCAGCGTTGCCGGAGCTTCCCGTCTGCCCAGCGCCGCCAGCGCCGCCCGTCTGCCCAACGCCGCCAGCGCCGCCCGTCTGCCCAGCGCCGCCAGTGCCGCCCGTCTGCCCAGGTCTGCCCAGCGCCGCCAGTGCCGCCCGTCTGCCCAGCGCCGCCAGTGCCGCCCGTCTGCCCAGCGCCGCCAGTGCCGCCCGTCTGCCCAGCGCCGCCAGTGCCGCCCGTCTGCCCAGCGCCGCCAGTGCCGCCCGTCTGCCAGGAGCCGCCAATGCCGCCCGTCAGCCAGGGGCCGCCAGTGCCGCCAGTCAGCCAGGGGCCGCCAGTGCCGCCAGTCAGCCAGGGGCCGCCAGTGCCGCCAGTCAGCCAGGGGCCGCCAGTCAGCCAGGGGCCGCCAGTGCCGCCAGTCAGCCAGGGGCCGCCAGTGCCGCCAGTCAACCAGGGGCCGCCAGTGCCGCCAGTCAGCCCAGCGCCGCCAGTCAACCAGGGGCCGCCAGTGCCGCCAGTCAGCCAGGGGCCGCCAGTCAGCCAGGGGCCGCCAGTGCCGCCAGTCAGCCAGGGGCCGCTAGAGCCCCTCCGCCCGGAGCAGCTGCCCCTCTGTCCCGAGCAGCTGTCCCTCTGTCCCGAGCAGCTGTCCCTCTGTCCCGAGCAGCTGTCCCTCTGTCCCGAGCAGCTGTCCCTCTGTCCCGAGAAGCTGCCCCTCTGTCCCAAGCAGCCCCTCTGTCCAGTGGGGTCATTGAGAGGGGTGGTCATGGTGAGTAAGCAACGGAGGCGGACAATAAGGCGGACTAAGACAATGGCGAAGTGGGGTCCGCGTCCCGCGCCAGAGCCGCCACCGCGGACAGACGCCCACCCAGACCCTCCCCTATAGGTCAAGGTTTTGCGGTCGGAGTCCGCACCTTTGGGGGGGGGGGTACTGTCACGTTCTGACCTCTATTTCCTTTGTGTTGTATTTATTTAGTATGGTCAGGGCGTGAGTTGGGTGGGCAGTCTATGTTTGTTTTTCTATGTTGTGGGGCAGTTCTATGTTTTCGGCCTAGTATGGTTCTCAATCAGAGGCAGGTGTCATTAGTTGTCTCTGATTGAGAATCATACTTAGGTAGCCTGGGTTTCACTGTGTGTTTGTGGGTGATTGTTCCTGTCTTTGTGTTTGCACCAGATAGGGCTGTTTTGAGTTCTCACGTTTCTTGTTTTCGTTAGTTTGTTCATGTATAGTGTCTTCATTAAAATACAATGAACAACCACCACGCTGCATTTTGGTCCGCCTCAACTTCACAACAAGAGAACCGTTACAATAGTGCTGAGTCATCCTCATAAATACTTTATTCAAAGCCAGTGTCATGACGTTAGTAAAGATTGAAAAAAGTAAGGGGCCTGAACAGCTGCCCTGGGGAATTCCTGATTCTACCTGGGTATATTGGAGAGGCTTCCATTAATAAAGACACCATCTGTGTTATGTTAGACAGGTAACTCTTTATCCACAATATAACAGGGGGTGTAAAGCCATAACACAAGTTTTTCAGCAGCAGACTATGATAACGTAAAAAGCCGCACTGAAGTCTAACAAAACATTCCCCACAATTATTTTATCATCAACTTCTCTCAGCCAATCATCAGTCATTTGTGAAAGTGTTGTGCTTAATTGAATGTCCTTCCCTATAACCATGCTGAAAGTTTGTCCATTTGGAAATAACATTGTATCTGGTTAAACACAATTTTCTCGTAGTTTACTAAGGCTTGGTAACAGGCTGATTGGTCAGCTATTTGAGCCAGTAAAAGGGGCTTTACTATTCTTAGGTACCAGAATGACTTTTGCTTCCCTTCAAGCTTGGGGGCACACACTTTCTAATAGGCTTAAATTGAAAGTAGGGCAAATAGGAGTAGCAATATCGTTATTATCCTCTGTAATTTTCCATCCAAGTTGGCTTGTCACTGTTGATAGACAACAGTCTTTTTTGTCACCTCTTACACTCTTACTTTACGGAATTCAAAATTACAATGCTTGTCTTTCATAATTTGTGACCCGTTTCAGGAAACTAGGTCGCAGGTCATTACTTCACAGGAACTGTTTGAACGGTTAACTTTTCTTTTGAATCAAAATGGGTTTTTGGGCAGAAATGTCTTCGAACATGTGAACTTTCATGTGCCTTAATAACAAACGTGTATGCCATCTGTAAATACGAATAAAAAATGTAAATTACTAGCCTGGTTGGTTAAGCCACAGAAAAAGTTAGCAACCTTCCCGCTATCCATGATTGGCTGAGATCATGAGTGGGCTGGACATGCCAAGAGGTGAGTTTGGATTGGTATGCCATATAGCACACTTCTGTCTATTTGAGCTGGTCAGTATGTGTAGGTAATCCTGTCTTACGTGACTTTTTTTTTCAATGTATCGCATAGCCAAAGACTCCCCTATGCAAGTATCCATTTCAATAGAATGTCACTGAAACAATTGTTTCAGAGCACTCTCATCTGTGTGCCAGAGCGCAGAAAAACTGATGAATTTACAAACGCTAAACACCGGTTGAATATGGCCCGGTGTCAGTAAACGTTGGCAAAAAAAAGCGTAATTAAATTGTTGCCAGGAGGACAGTTACGCTCTGGCCAACGCTCTGGATAACATGAAAACAGACTAACCAGCTCTGCTAGGGTGAGTAAAATGGTCAGAGTTTGGGTGGGGGCTAAAGCTTAAGATGATTCTGATGGCAGAGTAACTTGACACAACGGGCCAATCTGTACAAACTAAACGGAAACGACACAGGACGTCTTATTTAATTAAAGGGGTTACAGTCTGCCGTGAAGCCTTCATCCATGTATACTGGTAAGAGTCTAGATACAGTTTCAGATATTATATGTTTTTAATTTTGTCAAAGTTATTTTAATTACAAGTTAAAGCTTAGCTAACGTTAGCTAGCTGGTGTTAGATGGCTGGCTCACTAGCTAGCATTACATTTATGATCTCTGTGTAGTAATGCTATCTCAGAATGCCATTTCGCATTGCTTGTTATAGCCTAATGTTAACTAGCTAACATTGAACCTATTTGGTTAACTTTAGCTAGCTATGATAATCGCTTTGTATTGCTAGTACTCTATGGATTGGGATAATGATTCATTGTTTAGCTAGCGAGCTAGCTACATGTCTAAACAAAAGAACCCAAGTTAAATATTACTGTAAGCTAGCTAGCTGACGTTAGATGGCTGGCTCGCTAGCTAACATAACATTCCTACACACAGATCATAAATGTAATCTCAGAATGCCATTTTGCATTGCTAGTTATAGCCTAATGTAACCTATTTGGTTAACTTTAGCTATGACAATATGATGAATGAGCCATCATTCAATGAATGATGGAGCTGAGTTTGCTATTTTTGCCAAAATGTAATTTAAGGTGCTCCAATGATTTTTTTTCTATCATTGTTTATTATTTATCTTTGTTTCATAGTTTCTTCTTCCTTTTATTCATTTTAGTCACATGATTTCTCAATTTGCAATACGTTTGCCAATCGGTTGTGCAGCCAGACTTATTTGGCATTCCTTTTCCCTCATCCCTCTCAACCATACCATTTTTCAATTCCTCATCAATCCACAGGGAAATATATACCCAGAAAATATACCTCTCTGTTGATACAACATACATTACCAAGCATTTCATACATGTTATCCAGATACTGACTGTTAGCACTTGGTGGTGTATAGCAGCTTCCCACCAGAATGGGCTTTAGGTGAGGCAGTAGTCATATTACTTCAACGGTATTTAACATGAGATCATCTCTACTCTTTACGGGAATATGGTTCGACATACATATCAACAGCAACACCTCCACCATTGGCATTTCTATCTTTTCTGTAAATGGTATAACCTTGTATTGCTACCACCGTATCATCAAAGGTATTATCCAAGTGAGTTTCAGAGATTGTCCAAATATGAATGTCATCTGTTACTAGCAGAATTATTGATTTCATGAACCTTGTTACTTAAGCTACATATGTTAACGTGGGCTATTTTGAGCACTTTTGTTCTGGGATGCTTACTTGTTTCCGTTGCTTTACTGGGAAGCTTAGCAGAAGTAGTTATGCTCATGTTATTTATGTTAGTGCAGGGTGAGCTGCACACAGTGGACTTCCTCCTAGGGCACACGGCATCAGTGCTACAGTATAAATCTGGTTCATAGGCAGATGATCACTGCATACAATAGCTGTAGGATCAGCAGAGGCATTCCGGGCAGTTAGAGAGACATACTTTTGGTTACTTACATTGTGACTACCAATGCCCCTGGTGTAATTTACATTTGCTGAAGCATTATAACAACTCTGCATTACAATGGTAGGGATTAGCTGAGCTGGGCTTGGGTCATTGATAAGTCATTGTCTCAACAAAGCCTTATAACGCGGTGAAAGGATCCAGGAACCCAAATTATTTGGGTGGATCCCGTCCTTATAAAATATGTTTTGTTTCCAAAAGGTATCAAAATTGTCAACAAAAGTTATACCCATTGAGCTGAAATAATCACGAGCCAGTTGTGAAGAGAGGAAATCCTGCTAAAGCGTTCAATGCCATGATTCAGAGAGGGCACAGGGTCAGATATGATGGGTCTTTTGTTAGTGTTTAGCAGACTCAATCAGCTTTAAAATCCAGTTTCAACTGTTCAGAGCTGCCCTTCGTAACGTAGTACATTTGGGAGCAACTTTGTAATGTAAGTTACTCAAGCTGAAGGGATAGGACATTGTTTTTGCACCAGAAACGGTCTCATTTCTTACCATGGAACTGCACAAATTCACAGCTGGTGAGGACGAGGAAATCCGCCCACTCCGACGCTTCACAGGATTCTGAGAACCCTTTATGTCAAGGCTCAGTAGAAGAGCCAGAAGCTCTTACAGAACGACAGGCAGGCAGAATGGTCAGGGCAGGCAGAATGGTCAAAACCAGGAAAACTAGAAACAGGAACTAGAGACAGAAAGGAGCACAGGAATAAACGCTGGTAGGCTCAATGAAACAAAACGAACTGACAACAGAAATAGAGAACACAGGTATAACTATACTGGGGATAATGAGGAAGATGGGTGACACCTGGAGGGGGGTGGAGACAAGCACAAAGACAGGTAAAACAGATCATGGTGTGACACTCTATGGACGGGCGAGGGGCAGATTAACTAGAGCTGTTGCTCCCGGTGCCTGGTGCAGGCTTCCGACAGATGGAGAAGCCCCGCTCGTTCCAGAGCAGTGATGGGAGGTTGTCAACGTCAACTTCGAAATCGTAGTAGTAGGCACTGCGGCCGCAGACACAGGTACCCCCAGCAGCGAAGGTGCAGGAAGATCAGGCTCCAGGATGGCGAAACTATTCGTTGTTTGTATCCTCTACAGTCCTCTCATTGGGAGTGTAGACTGCTACACTCCCCTATCAGATGGGGGAGCTCCGGGCAACACCGACCAGTCAGATAACGACAAACGACAAGGCAGTGATGCATCCAACAAGCACGAATGTCGTCAAGCCACCGGCATAGAAAATGTAAACATTCCACTTTTGCGTAAAAAAAAGATTTACCCATTTTTCATGGTATCCAATTGGTAGTTACAGTCGTGTCCCATTGCTGCACCTCCCGTACGGACTCAGGAGAGGCGAAGGTCGAGAGCCGTGCAACCTCCGAAACAGAACGCAGCCAACCTCACTGCTGCTTGACACAATGCCCACTTAACCCGGAAGCCAGCCGCACCAAGATGTTGGAGGAAACACCGTGCACATGGCGACGTTGTCAGTGTGCCCGGCCAGCCACAGGAGTCGCTAGTGCGCGATGGGACAAGAACATCCCTGCCGGCCAAACCCTCCCCTAACCCAGTTTCTTATGTAGACAGGCGACTTGCGTTATCAAGGAAGTCACCTTAAGCCTCTAACCCTTGGCAAGCCAACACGTGCTGCATTGGAACTCTGAGTGATCCGCTTTGTCCTGAATTAAAGTGTAGTAGATACAGCTCTTACAGGCACCGTTCACTTATCTCGGCTAGAGGTTTACCTCTGAACTATTCGTCCGTAACGGTGACCTCCACGGGAGGTCTGCATTTGTATAAGTGGCAGGCGTCAGAGCTTTGGTGCCAAAATAAAGACATTGTCCCTCAGAGCACTCTGAAAATGAATATTGCAATGTCCCTACAGGAGCTTTTCGACCAGGTTCATTCATTCTCCAATTTGAGAAGGACTAGTGCCCTGGCGGTACAGTTACTAAAATGTGTGCGCCATCTCAGACCGGTTTCTAAACCTATTGCGCCCACTTGGGATTTAGATTTGGTTTTGGATGCTCTCAGTGAGGCCCCCTTTAGAACCACTGAAGTCTGTGGATCTGAAGATCATTTCGCCACTGGCGACTCTAATGTGACTCTCGTGGCAGGGCGCTCTCTAAGCATCATCTCTCCCACTGGATTTGTTGAAGTTTCAGCCTATTCTAAAATTGATGAGGACAAACATTTATTTAATCAATCTACACACAGTACCCAATTATGACAAAGCAAAAACAGGTTTTTAGAAATGTTTGCACAAAAAAAGTATTCAGACCCTTTGCTGTGAGACTCGAAACTGTGCTCAGGTGCATCCTGTTTCCATTGATCATCCTTGAGATGTTTCTACAACTTGATTGGAGTCCAGCTGTGGTAAATTCAATTGATTGGACATGGTTTGGAAAGGCACACACCTGTCTATATACGGTCCCACAGTTGACAGTGCATGTCAGAGCAAAAAACAAGCCAAAAGGTCGAAGAAATTGTCCGTAGAGCTCTGAGACAGGATTGGGTAAAATAATATATCTGAGGAAGGGTGCCAAAACGTTTCTGCAGCATTGAAGGACTCCAAGAACAAAGTGGCCTCCATCATTCTTAAATGTAAGAAGTTTGGAACCACCGGGACTCTTCCTAGAGCTGGCAGCCCGGCCAATTTGAACAATAAGAGAAGAAGGGCCTTGGTCAGGGAGGTGACCAAGAATGTGATGGTCACTCTGACAGATCTCCAGAGTTCCTCTGTGGAGATGGTTGTCCTTCTGGAAGGTTCTCCCATCTCTGCAGCACTCCACCAATCAGGTCTTTATGGTAGAATGACCAGACGGAAGCCATTCGTCAGTAAAAGTCACGTCAGCTCCCTTGGAGTTTGCCAAAAGGCACCTAATGGACTCTCAGACCATTGAGAAACAAGATTCTCTGGTCTGATGATACCAAAATTGAATTATTTGGCCTGAATGCCAAGCATCACGACTGGAGGAAACCTGGCACCATCCCTACGGTGAAGCATGGTGGTGGCCGAATCATGCTGTGGGGATGTTTTTCAGCAGCGGGACTGGGAGACTAGTCAGGATTAAGGGAAACAGGAACGGAGCAAAGTACACAGAGATCCTTGATGAAAGTCTGCTCCACAGCGCTCAGGACCTCAGACCAGGGAGAAGGTTCACCTTCCAACAGGACAATGACCCTAAGCACACTGCCAATACAATGCAGTAGTGGCTTCGGGACAAGACTCTGAATATCCTTGAGTGGCCCAGCCAGAGCCCAGACTTGAACTGGATCGAACATCTCTGGAGAGACCTGAAAATAGCTGTGCAGCAAGGCTCCCCATCCAACCTGACAGAGCTTGTGAGGATCTGCAGAGAAGAATGGGAGAAACTCCCCAAATACAGGTGTGCCAACTTGTAGCGTCATACCCAAGAAGACTCGAGGCTGTAATCACTGCCAAAGTACTGGGCAAAGGGTCTGAATATTTACATAAATGTGATATTTCAGTTTTTATTTTAATACATTTGAAAACATTTCTAAAAACCTGTTTTTGCTTTGTCATTATTGGGTATTGTGTGTAGATTGAGGATTTTTTTTGTTTATCAATTTTAGACTAAGGCTGTAACGTAACAAAATGTGTAAAAAGTCAAGGGGTCTGAATACTTTCCCAATGCTCTGTAGCAGAAAGTGGCAAGGGTTACCAAGTGGTGTATGCTCCCACTCCACCAGAGGTCTGGCAGCGTTTTGGCCGTTATATAAAAGGGGTTGACTGTAGGGGATATTTGTGCTGTAGCAACTTGGGCATCATCACACACTTTTGTGAGGTTTTATTGCCTGGTTGTCACTGCTCCCAATGTAGCCCACAGTGTGATTACAGCTGGTACAGGAGAGGGTTATTAAGCATCGTGTAGTGCACCCAATAACCAGACTAGCGCATCTTGTGAGGTGGAGGACTGTGTGGTCTACCACGGGCCGTTTAATTTTACATCCATTGAGGTTGACTTGGGGCGTGATTTCCCCATGGTTGTGTTATACCGAGAGTACTGACTGAAAGGGAACGTAACGTTATGACTATAACTACTGTTCCTTGAAGTAGGGAAACGAGGTTCAACACCTCTTTGGCCCACGCCGATCGGTTCTGGGCACGGTGAAGAGGGGTACTGGGTTGAAGGAATGAATCGGAGCATTGAGGCTTTTCACCTGTGTAAGGCGGGGCTTCCAGCGAGGCGTGGATTTAATTGGCTCTTGTCAGGTGTGATTTTAGTTCTTCAGTCAAAGTTGTATGAGTATGACTCTCCATAGTTGTGTTGTTCCTTGTTTCCCATCCTTCAGAGAACAGTAGTTATAGTCATAACGTTACGTTTTCCCATGCATGCCAATAGTTTCAGTGGTAAACAATCAATAGAAACAATGTGACAGGGTTCAAACACACACACACTCACAAAGTGCAACAAAGTGGTCAGTAGTGATTGGTGGTCATGCCCATCCAACTTAGTACTGAACATCAAAGTTGAAAATGTATCAGGCTATGAACACACACACATTGCCCACAACACAACAAAGGTTGATGGTAATCTGTGTCCATTCAGTCCAGAGACTGCAACAGAAAAGACAATAACCAGTAGTGTGTGAGTAGTGAGAATGGAGAGGCTTGTTTTGTTATTGTCTGTAGCATTACAGAGTGATACTACTCTGGGGTAGACTACAAGCAGATTCAAATTCCAACACATATGAAAGTTTAGCTTTCTTAATGAACCAGAAAAGACAGTTATTTCTGTTGTTTTATCAAAGTTAGCTGACTAACTAAATGCACCTGGGGAGTATACTACATAGCAGGATCAATGAGTTAGCCAGCTAACTTTGATAAACAACCAGAAACAACTATTGATGTTCTGCTTAATTAAGAAACCTCAACTTAGATATATGGTTTTGGTTGTTGAGTCAATTATACCATGCCCATTTCAAGCCTATGTTTCTAAAAAATGAAAAGATATCTTAGAATATTTTGTCAAGTTAGCTGGATAACTCGTTGATCATGCTTTGTAGTATACCCTTATGGTAAACAACAATTTGGGATTACGGCTTACTTGGCCCCTCCATTTGGATACTGTTAGGCAGATCTGATATGACTGGCTAGGTGTCAGCTATGTTGTGGAATCCTTGCTTTTACCTGTCCGACAGTGTTAGAAGATGTTAGACTTCAAGGAAGGATTATTCAAGTATTCCCTCTGGGCCAACTGTGTGTGGGGCACCTTGTTAGTATGAATGGCCTGGGGCCTAGAACCATGTTTACATTCATACACCTTGTAGCTCAGGTTATGATAGGGACTTTGATAGCTGATAGATTGGTGTTATATTCCAGAGGGCCCTTGTTCCAATAGAATCCCCAGGTTACTATTGTAGGAAAATCTCAACTTGCACCGTGTTGCCCACCGTGTTACCCACCGCGTTGCCCACCGTGTTACCCACCGCGTTGCCCACCGTGTTGCCCACCGTGTTGCCCACCGTGTTACCCACCGTGTTGCCCACCGTGTTGCCCACCGTTTTGCCCACCGTGTTACCCACCGTGTTACCCACCGTGTTACGCACCGTGTTGCCCACCGTGTTACCCACCGTGTTGCCCACCGTGTTACCCACCGTGTTGCCCACCGTGTTACCCACCGTGTTGCCCACCGTGTTACCCACCGTGTTGCCCACCGTGTTACCCACCGTGTTGCCCACCGTGTTACCCACCGTGTTGCCCACCGTGTTACCCACCGTGTTGCCCACCGTGTTACCCACCGTGTTGCACATCGTGTTACCAACCGTGTTGCCCACCGTGTTACCCACCGTGTTGCCCACCGTGTTACCCACCGTGTTGCCCACCGTGTTACCCACCGTGTTGCCCACCGTGTTACCCACCGTGTTGCCCACCGTGTTGCGGTGCACTACATTTGACCAGAACCATCTGGTCATCAGGTATACAGTAGCCTATAGTTGTGTCATCAAAGACTATGAGCTATAGCTTGGAGATCTACTGTAATCCATTGACCGTTCATCCACTTTATGTGCAACAATGTGGTTGTAATCCAAAGCCAAACCAGCTGTCATTACGTATTAACTGCCATGTGTTAATGTTTTTACTCTGTGATGATGGAGAGATCTTGGAAAATGAATACCATAGGACCACATTTGACATGTTCTTTCACCATTTATTTGTTCACCAAATACAGTGAAAATGGCATCATAATATTCAATGACTCATTCTTAGAATGTCATGACACTGTTGCTTTTTTTGCTTCGTAAAACAATGTTTCATTAATGGAAATATTAAGGTTTCATGCACAACAAACCATATTGAGTTTCCTTAGAAGAATGGTGCAAGATAAACTAAATAAAAAAACAACTTTGATGTCCAAAATCTGTCAAAATCCAACGTGTTATTTGAGGATACTCGTAAACAGTGCAATATACAAAAAAAAATGGCTATTTTCTAACAAATTCATCAACGAAGCTCAAGTCACAGGATACAATTTCTCAATAATAGTTTAACATTGATGTGTGCAAAACCCCAAACACATTCAGTTAGTCTTTAAAAAATGATATTGAATGAGAAAAGTCAAAATCCAAATCTCTTCGATTCTCCGTTAGGCCTATATGGTCTCAATCTGCATATCCTCTCTATAGTACACACAATTGTGTTGATGAATTGTAAGATGGTAGACTAGCACATAATTTCTCAATAACAATTGTTTAGATATAAAAATACAAATATGAATTTTGTTAAAAAGAAGCGTGCCAGGGTAAGAGTGGTGGCACCTGTGTTGGCACCAGAGCGAAAGTTCATGCAAATAGATGGAGAAAATAGAATGACTTTTTAATTATAGAAGACAAAAAAACACGAATAATTGCAAAATATAAATAAATAAAACATTTCCCCATCAATTTCATGACTATTTTTCCAAACATAATTTGCCGATCTCGCCTCCTTCGATATTTAGAGTCTGTAAAAAGTGAAACAGCTATGTATTGGTGTCGGTAGGTTTCATGAAGGCGCCGACCTGCATCGTTAACCGTGGGGGGTAATGAAACACCATGTATCATTTTAATTCATTTGAACCTGGGGACTATGCATTACTAGCTTATTCTTTACAGATGGAGCCTAGATGAATATAGGCCTAGGAAAGGAAATAACATTGCACCATCCTTGGTTGTGTGTGTGTGTGTGTGTGTGTGTGTGTGAGAGTGTGTGTGTGCGTGTGTGTGTGTGTGTGTGTGTGTGTGTGTGTGTGTGTATTTATATATATATATTTTTTGTACATACAATGGGTCTATACTAGTTACTGGACATTGTTTGTTTGGTCAGTATTTAAAAGCTTTAGCAGCAATCGGAATGCATTCTCTACGTTCGACCAGTGCTGAAAAGGACAGCTCCCTTGAATGCGATGTCGCCGATTTGTTATCAACAATGCCAAGCGTGTAAGGGGTCTATGGTCTTCGAGCTAAGGAAGGCTATTGTATACAACTATAGAAATAGAGCTTGAAATGAGATTCAGCCACCACTTGTAGTTTTGTGTTGCTTACGGCGCTTTTGGAAGATGGTTGTGAAGTAATGGCAAGTTCATCCATCAGAGCCAGGGTCCGCCATCTCAACATCACACCGCGCAGCACAAGTTAAAATGGCTTTTCGTTTGGAGAATTGCCAGCAACCCCATGATAAATGTGTCTTTTCTGGTGTCTTCCTCTGCTTTCTCGTCCAATCTTCACATATTTCTTTCCATTCCTTTCCTTCCCCTTGTCTTCGCTTCGTGCCATCGTTTCTCCTACAATCCTCGAACATGCACAACCGACAGGTGCTTTAAATCGCTGATCAAAATAAAAAGTTTGCAAGGCGTCGTTCATCTTTAAACACCAGGTGACGACTTGTCTGCCATCCCCTTTAGGACGTCGTCTATTCGGTCATCTTCGATGACCACTGCGGAGGGAAGAAGAAATGATTTTGTTTATTACTGACATAGCATATAACTGTTTCATAAAAATGTTTTACAGACACCAAATCAAGTCATTGCAAAGGCTTTGAGTGAATAGGATGGGGACTGGTGCAACACAAAGGAATACATGTTATTGTTTAAAAAACCTCTGACCTTGGTCCTGAAATACTGCAAACAATGCCTTGTCCATAATGGCACATAGCCACGCATGCAATGAGGACAACTTTGTTATTTAAAAAAGACAGAGCATATCTAATGAATAAATATAGTAGCCTATAGCTACTGAAATACATTTTGATAGCACATCAGTAGTCTATTATTCTCATGCATCACTTTCAACTGGGCTCAGCTGCTGACCTTTGTCATATCAACAAATGTTTGCCTCATAATTTAGAGGTCAGATGCATATCGGTGTTTTATCTTTTTGTTTTATAACCAGTAGGCTAGGTAACTGTAGCATAGGTTAGAGTTAAAGTTCACACAAGCATGGCCAAGCCAAGCCTTTGTTTTTGATGACCAAAACAAAACCTCTATTCAACAATCCATTCCAATAACCAGCTCTTACCTCTCTTGGCTCTGCCGATCTGTCCCAGCTTTGGGGGTCTTTTCGCTTGCGACGCCCCGAAGAACGAATTGGTGTCCTGTAGCCCGCAGCTAAAGGATATCTGACTGGCCTCGGTGTCCCCATAGCCGCTCATTTTCCCCTCGCTATAAGGCAGCACCTCGGACATTATGGCACGGCTGAGACGGACGGATCAACAGCGGTGGAAAAAAAAACGTTTTGAAGTCGGCGGCTTTAGTCGATATAGCCCAGAAATCCTTGTCTTGGTACTTGCACTTGTCGAGCTTTTCGGTGGAAATCCGTTTGGAAAATCACTCGATTACTTCGTCGTGCGTAGCCAGTCTGCGAAGGATGAAGGTGAAGAGTCCTGGTTGAGGTTTCGTGGTGCGGGGTGGTAGCAGGCTGCTGTGTCGCTGGTAGAAAGGAGAGCAGAGGAGCGGTCTGTTCGCATGTGTTGCTATATGAAGTCTGATGAGGAAAGTGGGAGATCCCGGGATCATAAAGGAAACCCAGGAGGAACGGCGAAGTTATCCATCTGCGTGTGTGTGTGTGTGCTGGGGGACTCCGAATGCTGGAGGAGTAGGCTAAGGGTGACATCAACAGGCGAAATATATAATATGTACTGTGGAGGTAACAGAAATGTAGGCTATCAATTCATGACCACGGAGCTAGAGCTACTGGAGCAACTGTGAGGTAAACATTTTATTTGGGGAGTAATCTTTTCTATGCTGAACAAATTTCTAGCCTAAATAAGTTATTACAATGTGATGATATTTACGCATATGCTATGCCTACGTAGGCTAATTATATTTAATCTGAGCATTGTGAATTTAACCTACTTGTGCATTTGCGCGTATTGCTAGTTATTGGGAGTCTCCTTTTTTTGTTTACCTATTTCGCTTGACATTGTATGTGTTTCTCTCCTCGTATTCAGTATATTTCCTTCCTGTAAACCAGCCTCCTTGGTGGCTCTTGCTTGACATTGGCTAAGGTGACACGGGGTTCTCACAGGAAATCATTACCTGCTCCTTTGAGAGTCTGTATGCGCACAGAAGTCGGAAGTGCCTTACTCACGCACGTATTTTCCCGTAGCTACAAAGCAAAGTCACACAGCAGCAGCGGGTGAACGAGGATCACAAACGCCACTTTTAAGCTAATTCTCCGTTGATGGGATAGTTACACTGTAGGCTCCATGGATAATTTACAAATTCATCGCTGACATGTTATTTTAGAATGCAGGGAGTAGGCCTACCTCTTTTCCAGAGGTTAAAAGCAGTCTACACACACCATTATACAATTGTATGCCTTTAACAAAGCCTATTTCTATACAGTGATGAAGTATCAACTAATAACATTATGGCCTAGTTATTTCATAGAGGGGTGTTTGAAAACATGCAGTTCAATATCGATGTAGGCATATGGTTTTTGCAGGATGCTCTCTTGTTAGGCGAGGGAGGGCGGTCTCTAAACGCACAAGATAAATCAACTTCAGCACGATGGACAGTACCCGCGCACATTTGCGTCTTTCGCGATTTCTGCTATGTTTTGTTTTGAACATAGAAATATAACCGAGGTAAAGTTGGTTTTATATTCAACAGACATTCACCAAATAATATAAAATACATTTAATTCCCTTATCCACAATAACCTTTTGAATTGCATAACAACTTGAAATACATCAAATCACAAACATTATATTTAATAAAGGCCCTTACTCTGTTTTTCCGAGCAATTGCATACCCTATAGAAATGTTGTGCAACATGAGCTCATGTGTTCTCATGAAGTGTTTGATTAGATTTTCAATTACATTTGCAGCTGTATAACTTTTTGGGGATCTGGGGACCCATGCCAAATATTGGGCACTGTTCAAAAGCATCTTTCTCTTTACAAGATATTTGCGATGCGGCATCTTGCTACTTCTCATACGTTTTACTGACTGGATGTCACTGCACCTTCTTTGGCGCATACTGTCTGTCCTCTGTGTTGGAGCCTCTGAGGGATGATACTGTTGGGACTGCCCTGGCTTCGGAGAGCATGTCAGCGTTATGGGAGTTGGCCACATCCCATTGTGAGACATCGAAACGAATATTAGAAAAAACTCAAGGTTATTTTCATAACCACAGTTCTATGATACTATTGAGATGTCTCACCACATTTTCCTGCTTGCAGAGCACAAGGAAGATACATGCTTTGGATTGACCAGAGGCCAGGACAGGCGTTGTGCAATTGGTCCTTCCTCTACTGATCTGCCTCCCAGCAAATCACATTGTGAGAAATGTCATTCATATTATCAGAGTTTAGTGTTGATAGTGTACATATGTCGATTTGTGTCAATTATACATTTTCCTGTATATTCTCTATATTTTGTTTATTGTTGCAGCACAATTTCACAGTCAAATTCCTGTACTTGCAAATATACTTGGCAAATAAAGGTGATTAGTTCTCCAAATGTCCCATAACTCATATCAGGAGCTCTGACCTGATGTTCCCTGCAGGTTAAACTTGCCATAGTTCAATAATTGTCATAGTTCAGGGGAAAATGTAATTATTATTATTGTATTATATGAACAGCAATATCATAAAAGTGGGAGATCTAATGAAACAGATGCAAGTAGGCCCCCTGGTGGCCACTTTACTAATCCCATGTATCATGGTAGAATGTGCATTGGTTTGAAACTGGTTTGGTGAGGGATCACTCTTGTAAGTTCAGCGTGTACTGCAAACCTGAAGAAATTCCTGTCTTTAGCGTCATGACATGTTGAGGTTTAAGTTACCCCCAAGCACCACAGCTGTTATTCTGCCAGGGGAGCTCATGAAGGATTCTCTCAGACTGCCCCCCTCCCCCCAGGAAGATTTACAACACCTAATCCCCCACCTGCTCCTCACTCACTCACCCCTCACCCAACCCACGCATGCCAGTTCGTTTCTCAACTTTTCCATTTCCTTAGTGCCCCAAAACTCTGTAGGTGGCTTTCTATCTATTCCTCCCCTGTGCTTGTTAGAGATGACAGAAATAGCAGGATAGTTGACTCAAGACAGCAAACTTTTCAGAGTGCATTGGTGTTCCTGGAAAAAGAGCAGTGTTTCACAGGGGAGGGGGTTACTGTCGGTTTAAGCAGGTTAAACCTTTGCACAAAACAATCTATACTTTTGACAATATTCAACATTGGGTAATCACAAATTCAGTGTGATCAGATGATTTATACAGTCAATGAGAAATTTGTGCCTTTTGCATCCCTTTGATATTTGAAAGTACAAATATAGAACTTTTAAAGCATGTTATGATAAATTAATTGCCCTTTTAATATTTTAAACCACATGGAGAATTCAATACATCTTTCATTATGGAACATTTAGTAGTCATTTCATAGTGTAAATACCAGGTGAGCTGGTACTACTGTTTTCTTTGCACCTTTTCTGGTATTTTGTGCTGGAAAATGGAGTGGGTCGAGCATAAAACACCAACCCTGTTACCCATAGATAGGCTAGAAATGTTAACTATTTCAGAAATGTTCTCAAGCTCACATTCAATTACCCCCCTCCCTGTTGAAAACAAGCTTCCACCCCGTCAAAGCACTTTGACAGGAATCTTTACAACAAAAACCAAACATTGGTGGAACGATCAACCCCCCTCCTTACACCAGGAGTGAAAAATAAGGCACAAAGCAAGCGATAGTAATACAAACGTAAACACCTCTCTATCCATATGCACACTTTAATTATGAGAGAACTGCATTCCCAGTATCTATACTGAACAAAAATATAAAGTTAACATGTTAAGTGTTTCTCCCATGTTGCATGAGCTGAAATAAAAGCTCAGAGAAATGTTCCATATGCACAAAAAGCTTATTTCTCTCTCAAATGCACAAATTTGCTTTACATCCCTGTTAAGAGAATTTGTCCTTGCCAAGATAATCCATTACCTGACAGGTGTGGCATATCAAGAAGCTAATTAAGCAGCATGATGATTACACAGATGCACCTTGTGCCGGGCACAATAAAAAGGCCACTAAAATATGCAGTTGTCACACAACAGATGTTTCAAGTTGAGGTAGGGCATGCAATTGGCATTCTGACTTCAGGAATGCCCACCAGAGGTGTTGCCCGAGAATTGAATGTTCATCTTTCTACCATAAGCCACCTCCAACGTAATTTTAGAGAATTTGACAGTATTTCCAACCGGCCTCAACTACAGTCCATGTGCCCAGGAGCTCCAAACCCAGCTTCTTCACCTGGGGGATCATCTGGGGGTGTGCTGAGGAATATGTCTGTAATAAAGCCATTTTGTGTGTGTGTGTGTGTGTGGGGATAATTCTGATGGGCTGGCTCCCCAGTTGGTGGGGCTGGCTCCCAAGTGCATATGTCCAGGCCCACCCATGGCTGCGCCCCTGCTCAGTCATGTGAAATCCATAAATTAGGGCCTAAAGAATTGATTTAAATTGACTGATTTCTATATGAACTGTAACTCAGTAAAAATCTGTGTATTTATATTTTTGTTCAGTATATAAACATGTATTTACTATTCAAAACCAAACTCAACAGCTGTTAGCTTTATAATACAAGTGCTTCAAACCTCAAATATTCACATTTTGTTAATACAGTAGCGGCACCTAGCCTATTTGTGTTGAGAATGCCAACAAGCATTCAGGTGATTATTACAGTGTAATAAGTACAGTGATGGTTTGCCTGGTCTATCAAGAGTTGGTCTCTCTCTGAAATTGTGAGGGGGTTTAAGGACTAGTGTGTGCATGTCCTGCTCTGTCTTGCTAGCTTAGGCCTCTCCTCGGCTCTCCAAAGTTGTATTTTCAGGGTGACTGTTATCATCACAGTAGAGTTCGGTCCTTCTGGTGCTCTTTCCTTCTGCCTCTATGTGGAGAGTCAGCCAAAATGTCAATTATAAAATGTCTCCATTCTATCACCTTGACCTTGTCTTTCTAGGAGTACAGGTAACAACACCCCAGGGGATACATACATAGACCAACCATGAGAACACACATCTGTTCTACTCCCAGGCTGGGCATCAGGCCTGGTAGAGGGGCACCACCCTCTTGATGGCCTGCCGGCATATGGGGCAGGTGGGCTGGGGCAAGGCCTGGTAGCAGCTGTAGCAGCAGCACACGTGCCCACACTCCAGCAGCACACAGCTACGCGGCTGGGTCAGGCAGATCACACAGGCGTTTTCCAAGGGTGCCTGCTCCCCAGACCCCTCTTGTGTATCCCCAGCCGTAGACCCTTCCCCCGTCCCACCAGCACCCAACCTCTCAAACTCCCTCCTTAGCCGTTCCTGGTCCCAGCGGACCCTCAGGCTGCGGTAGTAGCGGTGGCCCAACCAGAAGAGGATGGCGGACCCGGCCAGGGCGAACACAGAGGCCAGGACCTGCCAGACCACCGCTTGGCCCTCCTGCTCCAGCCGCAGGGACTCAAAGTCTGCCGTGGTGAGGAAGTACTCCGAGCCGTCAGTGGGCGGGCGGAGCTTCAGCACCCGGTCCGTGTCCAGGATGAGCTCGCCTACACCTGTCAGAGTAGCGCCAACCTAGAAATACAGAAAGACTAACTGGATTATGGAGCAACACACTCTCACTATTTAGGGGCAATAGTAACCTCCCTCACACTAAACATAATAGAACATTTTGGGATCTTATTGTGGAATTCTGGGAATGAATACACTGTTTTTATCATAAGTAATCTTATCAGTGATATTGCTACATAAAAAATGTACTCAAACCTCACCTTGAGCATCTCCTCAGTCTCCAGCTGGCCTTTGGGCTTCTCTCCACTGAGGTACTGCCCGATGATGTCGGTAAAACCATAGGTGGCCTGGTGGAACTTCTCATGGATGATCTCCATCTCTAGCCCCGAGGCCTCCAGGGGACACAGCACCCTCACGTTGGCCTGGTCCGACCCGACCAGGCTGAAGGGCACCGCGTTCACCCTCTGGTGCAGCACACGCTCACTGTCCGTCCTACACAGGAGGGGGGGGGGGGGGGGAGAGAAAGTTAGAGGAACAAAGATTATTCACAATTCATTCATGATTATCCATAATCATGGTAGTATCCACATTAATGTAGAAGACTTTAGAAACATCTTATTTACAATAAAAGGGACTCCAAAATTACAAAATACATTATTCACCATTTAGTTCCTATTGGGCAAAACAATCTTTAACACAATCAAAACAAACTGCAAATGCATCCAACAAGTTTGTAACCATTGCGTGCTAGGGAATATGGGACCAATTACTAACCTTTTGACTACTTTAATAAACGATAAGTGAATTTGTGGAGGGGGGGGGGGGGGGGGGGGGAATATACATCAAGTGGTTTCATTTCTAAAATGCTAAAACAGATATGAAAATCCCTTCAAATACCGTTGCATCATATGAAACATTTAAATCCAAAATACTGGAGTACCGAGCCAAACGTGCACATGTTAACTTCACTGAGGAGTGTATATTTGATGTCAGACGGTCCTAGTCATATTAAAGTTTATCATTCAAAGTGGTAATACAGATGATACTAGTCTTTCACATTACATTTGGAGTGTCAATCAGGAGTGTTTCTACCAGGTGCGAGACAGGCTATTCCACACCAGCTTGTGTTCCCTCAGCATGAGTTTCTGCACCACCCCCACAGTGCTTTCCTGGAACTGACTCCTCAAAGGCTCCCCCAGAGGCTGCACTGCCCCTACACACACACACACACACACCATGGATAGAGACATTAATTATACTAAGAACTGCCCCATCACACCAATAAGTGAGAGAACAGGGTCTAGTCAATATCATAATACAATGATCATAGTGATACACTCAGAAATGCTTCCCATTGACACATATGCCTACCTTCAATGACAACATACTGCAGACACTTTCCCGGTGTCACGTTCAAAAGGTCTGCCAGTTTCCCATCCAAAGTCAACTGTGGTGCATCCTGAAACAACAAGCAAATAGTCATTCTATTAAAAAATCCCCATGTCTGAAAATGTGTTTTGTACTTGATTTACAATGTGTAAAGACTACGGCCTAGACTCAATGTGTAGCGGAAAATCCGCGGGACAGCGCAATTTAAATTTAAAAGGTCATTTCCATTTGAGACGACATTTGGAGCATGCAGTCACTGAATGTGGGAACGTTGCCTTAAATTTCAATCGCGCTATAATGTGGATCTTCAGAAATACGGATTGAATCTAGGCCGTAGTCTGAAGGAATAGATACAGGGCAGACTACTAACATTACAGATTGAATCTAGGCCGTAGTCTGAAGGAATAGATACAGGGCAGACTACTAACAATACGGATTGAATCTAGGCCGTAGTCTGAAGGAATAGATACAGGGCAGACTACTAACATTACAGATTGAATCTAGGCCGTAGTCTGAAGGAATAGATACAGGGCAGACTACTAACAATACGGATTGAATCTAGGCCGTAGTCTGAAGGAATAGATACAGGGCAGACTACTAACATTACAGATTGAATCTAGGCCGTAGTCTGAAGGAATAGATACAGGGCAGACTACTGACATTACAGATTGAATCTAGGCCGTAGTCTGAAGGAATAGATACAGGGCAGACTACTGACATTACAGATTGAATCTAGGCCGTAGTCTGAAGGAATAGATACAGGGCAGACTACTGACATTACAGATTGAATCTAGGCCGTAGTCTGAAGGAATAGATACAGGGCAGACTACTAACATTACAGATTGAATCTAGGCCGTAGTCTGAAGGAATAGATACAGGGCAGACTACTAACATTACAGATTGAATCTAGGCCGTAGTCTGAAGGAATAGATACAGGGCAGACTACTAACATTACAGATTGAATCTAGGCCGTAGTCTGAAGGAATAGATACAGGGCAGACTACTGACATTACAGATTGAATCTAGGCCGTAGTCTGAAGGAATAGATACAGGGCAGACTACTGACATTACAGATTGAATCTAGGCCGTAGTCTGAAGGAATAGATACAGGGCAGACTACTAACATTGAGCTTGTCCACCGTTTTCCTCTTTTTCCTGTAGACGTAGTAGAAGAAACCAGATATAGCCAAGCTGGTGCCTAGACACAGCCCTTCCACCGTCCTCACTGGAAACTCCTCCATCCCCCCCAACACACACTCCACACAGTCTCTTCTCACCCCCCTGGTAACAGGCCTACAGTTCAGAAACAGACAGACAAGTTATACGAAGGATGTTCTTCAGCATGAAAGCAAGGGGGCCATGCGTCACTCAGGCGAGCTACAATTAAATCTTCAGCTGCACGATTCTCTTTGAAATGTCAGTGAAATGCTTGAAAATGTCTATAATTTAATTTTGACAGCACAGTGTCAGAACGCTGGTTTTCAGCACTTTGACAGTAAACTGGATTAGGCTACTCAGAATGCTACTCAGAATGCAAAGATGCACAAAAACATTTGATTGGGTTAGGTTATACTACGTTATAATCTAAGAAAATACATTTCAAATATATCATAATCCTATACTATAGTATTACACAGATAATTATGACTATTTACATATTCAGTGCCTTCACTCACAAGCACAACAAAGTTGGAAATGTGTTTGATTTCATTGATGACTTACAATCTGTGTAGGTGGCCTTATTACCTTTTTGAACGGGGTACCTACATCAGTCTTTCTAGATGTCATATGATGACGGCGCTTGGGTTCAAATACCGTTTATTGACTTTCAGGTGATTGACACGGTCTTTACACTCCTTGGCTAACTAGAACTGGTTTAGCTAGATAATAACAAATGAACGCCTATTGATGAAGGTATTTTCTTCCCATGGGACTTTCGTAAAGAACACCAACGGTCGGTCTGAATGTGAGCAGGGATCACTTGCGGTACGGTTTTTCATATGAGCGAGAAATACTTTTCTAAAAACAAAAAGGTTAAATGACTACACACCTTTATAGGGTTAGTGTTCCCATACGGCCATATCTCTATGTTACTGCAGAAGACAGACGGAAAACAGTGGCAACCACCTCTGCTGATTAGCCATCTAGCACACGCCAAACACCTGTGTATAACAGAAGAAGGCCACCAGAAATGTGTTGTAACTAGGGTTGCACATTTTGGGGAATATTCAGAGGTGGAAACTTTCCGTGGGGATTAACGGGAATATATGCAAATTAATATGAATACCATTTAAATGTAGATGGTTTTTGAATTGGATATATTTACCATATCATATGGAGACAAAAACAAACCTTTTACCTTATAAGTAGACATAATTGCAAATGATTAAATCCTTCCAAATGAAAAAATAATATTATTTTTACGAATTGAACTTTAATTAAATGAGTTGACTCTTCACATGGGATGATTTCACTCAACAACAAAAGGGAATAGTGAATGATCCATCGCATCTCCCCAAAACATTCTCAACATCTGTAAAATGATAGTCTAGAAAATAAAGCTTTGATTGTCTTCCTCTCCGGCTTCCATGTCTTCTCCCTGGACCTCAATGTCCACCTCTTGAACATCAGACTGAGGCCTCATCTTCACTGTCACTTTCCAACCTTGTTGAGGAAGGCTCGTTGTCAGGCTCAAAAAGCCTCAAATTTGCCCGGATGGCCACCAATTTTTCAACCCTTGCATTGGTCAGCCTGTTGCGTGCTTTGGTGTGTGTATTCCCAAAGAAGGACCAGTTGCGCTCTGAGGCAGCTGATGTTGGTGGGATTTAGAGGATGATGGAGGCAGCAGGGTAAATAGCCTCAGATCCACAAAGTCCCTTCCACCAGGTGGCTGATGAGATATGTTGGCACGACTTCCAAATTGCATCTCCATCCCAAAGCCCTTGCTTGGAAGTGTACTTCGCCAGACTGCCAAGAACCTTGCCCTCATCCAGGCCAAGGTGGCGAGACACGGTAGTGATGACACCACAGGCCTTGTTGATGTCTGCACCAGACAGGATGCTCTTGCCAGCATACTTGGGGTCCAACATGTACGTACGCTGCGGCGTGGATGGGCTTCAGGCAGAAGTCTTCACGCTTTTTGATGGACAGTATTTCAGAACTGCAATTTCCTCTGCTTGGAGCAACAGTGAAGTGGGCAGGGTAGTACGGATTTCTTCTCTTACATCTGCAAGCAGATGAATGGACAGGATGGAATTGTCTCCTTCAATCTGTGCAATGGCTACTGCTATAGGTTTCAGGAGTTTCAGGCTGCTTACCACTCTCTCCCAAAGTTCATCATCCAGGAGGATCCTCTTGATGGGGCTGTCCATATCAGCAGACTGTGATATGGCCATTTCTTGGAGAAACTCCTTCCCCTCCAGGAGACTGTCAAGCATGATGACAACACCACCCCAACAGGTATTGCTGGGCAGCTTCAATGTGGTGCTCTTATTCTTCTCACTTTGTTTGGTGTGGTAGATTGCTGCTATAACTTGATGACCCTTCACATGCCTAATAATTTAAGGCTCTCTTGTAGAGTGTATCCATTGTTTTCATTGTGCCATGATGTCCTTGAGGAGCAGATTCAATGCATGAGCAGCACAGCCAATGGGTATGATGTGAGGGTAGGACTCCTCCACTTTAGACCAAGCAGCCGTCATGTTCGCAGCATTGTCTGTCACCAGTGCAAATACCTTCTGTGGTCCAAGGTCATTGACGACTGCTTTCAGCTCATTTGCAATGTAGAGACCGGTGTGTCTGTTGTCCCTTGTGTCTGTGCCCTTGTAGAATACTGGCTGAGGAGTGGAGATGATGTAGTAAATTATTCCTTGCCCATGAACATTTGACCACCTATCAGAGATGATTGCAATACAGTCTGCTTTCTCTATGATTTACTTCCTTCACTTGAACTCTGCATCCAGCAAATGAGTAGATAAAGCATGTCTGGTTGGAGAGGTGTATGCTGGGCGAAATCTCTTCCAATAAATCAAATCGTTATTTGTCACATGCGCCGAATACAACCTTACAGTGAAATGCTTACTTACAAGCCCTTAACCAACGATGCAGTTAAGAAAATACACACACACAAAAAAAAATATGCAATAAGAAAAATAAATAATTAAAGAGCAGCGGCAAATAACAATAGCGGGGCTATATACAGGGTATTACGGTACAGAGTCAATGTGGAGGCTATATACAGGGGGGTGCCGGTACAGAGTCAATATGGAGGCTATATACAGGGGGGTGCCGGTACAGAGTCAATGTGGAGGCTATATACAGGGTATTACGGTACAGAGTCAATGTGGAGGCTATATACAGGGGGGTGCCGGTACAGAGTCAATGTGGAGGCTATATACAGGGGGGTGCCGGTACAGAGTCAATGTGGAGGCTATATACAGGGTATTACGGTACAGAGTCAATGTGGAGGTTATATACAGGGTGTACCGGTACAGAGTCAATGTGGAGGCTATATACAGGGGGTACAGGTACAGAGTCAATGTGGAGGTTATATACAGGGTGTACCGGTACAGAGTCAATGTGGAGGCTATATACAGGGGGTACAGGTACAGAGTCAATGTGTCTATGTGCGGGGGCAACGATGTCGAGGTAATTATGTACATGTAGGTAGGGTTGTTAAAGTGGCTATGCATAAATAACAGAGTAGTAGAAGCGTGGGGGGGTGCAAATAGTCTGGGTAGCCATTTGATAAACTGTTCAGGAGTCTTATGGCTTGGGGGGGGGGGGAGTAAGAAGCTGTTTAGAAGCCTCTTGGACCTAGACTTGGTGCTCAGGTACCGCTTGTCGTGTGGTAACAGAGAGAACAATCTATGACTGGAGTCTTCAACAATTTTTCAGCCCTTCCTCTGACACCGCCTGGTATAGAGGTCCTGGATGGCAGGAAGCTCGACCCTGGTGATGTACTGGGCCGTATGCACTACCCTATGATGTGCCTTGCGGTTGGTGGCCGAGCAGTTGCCATACCAGGCAGTGCAACCTGTCAGGATGCTCTCGATGGTGCAGCTGTAAAATCTTTTGAGGATCTGAAGATCCATGCCAAATCTTTTCAGTCTCCTGAGGAATAGGTTTTGTTGTGCTCTCTTCACGACTGTCTTGGTCCAAGCACACCATGTTAGTTTATTGTTGATGTACACATTGCCTGTGAGCATCAGAGGTGAACCAGTTGCTTACACAGCTCGAGCAAGACATTCATCTGCATTTCTCGGACAACGTTCCTCCATTGAATCATCCTTCTGATTCCAGGAGGACCATGAGCTGTTGCTATCGATAAGGTGTCTGATTCATCATTTTCACCTTGAATAGGAGTAGAGGGACTTTTGTCAGAGGTTGCTTGTTGTGAGCGCTGAGGGAACTTTATGTACTTGGCCAGATTCTGCATCTTTGTTGCATTCTTCACATATGATTTGGCACAGTATTTGCAAATGTACACAGCTTTTCCTTCTACATTAGCTGCAGTGAAATGTCTCCACACATCGGACAGTGCCCGTGGCATTTTCCTGTAAAGATCAGAAAAAAATAATACAATTCCATGTACAGATAAATATTTAAGCAGTTAGATTACAACATTTATCTTACAAAGGAGTTGTTTTAAAGTGAAACATACATGGAAACAGGTGAAATAACACTCCTCAGTTAGCAGGCTCAAGCAAGCTAAAACCCACATGGTACCAAAAGTAACTAGCAGAAATTGTTAACAAGTTAGAAATCATTTAAACACACTTTGCCGTAGGCTACTATTTACTAGTTAACAACAAAAAAAACATGTATGTCATAAAATATATTCACCCCACCCAGTATTGTAATCAAATCTTACCAGAAAGCATGTAGTCCTAGGCTCAGACAGTGTAATAGTGTGGGCTCAACAGCATCTCATTAGTGTGCAAGATCTTGAGAGTCAGCTGTAATCCCATTGAATTGGGGATAGTTTATAAAATATGCGATAACACCTAGAATTGCCTTGTGTATCCCACAAAAAAGTTGTATTTTTTGATGAATATAAACTAAATTCCCCAAATTCCAGGGCTTAACTTCCCATGGAAAATGTCTGGAAATTTCCCGACCCTTTACAACCCTAGTTGTAACTGAAAAATACTGTCGGCTGCAACTGAGATAAAGCCAGTTAAAACAGTGTAGTGTGTATATTTTGCATTTGCAAAATTATTTTGATGCGATATGAAAGTAAAGGGCTTTCTGTTTCTAGAAACGTTATGCAATAGAGAAATGGATTCACATTTAGAAATGGAGTATTTGACTGTCACAGCCAGTCTCTCTCTGAAAATAACATAAGGACCTTGGAGGGTAGGCTCGCCTACACTACTTTAGAGTACATTCCTGGGCTAGCTTGATCAAATCAAACGTTATTTGTCACATATTTCATAAACAGGTGTAGATTAACAGTGAAATGCTTACTTATGGGCCCTTCCCAACAACGCAGAGAAAATAGATAAATAATAACAAGGAATAAATAGACAATGGGTAACAATAACTTGGCTATATACACGGGGTACCAGTACCAAGTCAATGTGCAGGGGTACGAGGTAATAACATGGCTATATACACGGGGTACCAGTACCAAGTCAATGTGCAGGGGTACGAGGTAATAACATGGCTATATACACGGGGTACCAGTACCAAGTCAATGTGCAGGGGTACGAGGTAATAACATGGCTATATACACGGGGTACCAGTACCAAGTCAATGTGCAGGGGTACGAGGTAATAACTTGGCTATATACACGGGGTACCAGTACCAAGTCAATGTGCAGGGGTACGAGGTAATAACATGGCTATATACACGGGGTACCAGTACCAAGTCAATGTGCAGGGGTACGAGGTAATAACATGGCTATATACACGGGGTACCAGTACCACGTCAATGTGCAGGGGGACGAGGTAATAACATGGCTATATACACACGGGGTACCAGTACCAAGTCAATGTGCAGGGGTACGAGGTAATAACATGGCTATATACACGGGGTACCAGTACCAAGTCAATGTGCAGGGGTACGAGGTAATTGAGGTAGATATAGTATATCACAAGTGAGTACAGTACACCCCTCACATTTTTGTAAATATTTGAGTATATCTTTTCATGTGACAACACTGAAGAAATGACACTTTTCTACAATGTAAAGTAGTGAGTGTACAGCGTGTATAACAGTGTAAATTTGCTGTCCCCTCAAAATAACTCAACACACAGCCATTAATGTCTAAACCGCTG
Organism: Oncorhynchus mykiss; assembly: GCF_057628025.1. NCBI lineage: Eukaryota > Metazoa > Chordata > Actinopteri > Salmoniformes > Salmonidae > Oncorhynchus > Oncorhynchus mykiss. The sequence continues at coordinate 4,176,287 of NC_143049.1, forward strand.
GCAACAAAAGTGAGTACACCCCAAAGAAGTTGCGTGCACGTGCTCCGCGTCATATCCAGAGGTTGTCTTTGGGAAATAGACGTACGAGTGCTGCCAGCATTGCTGCAGAGGTTGAAGGGGTGGGGGTGTCAGCCTGTCAGTGCTCAGACCATACGCCATACACTGCATCAAATTGGTCTGCATGGCTGTTGTCCCAGAAGGAAGCCTCTTCTAAAGATGATGCACAAGAAAGACCGCAAACAGTTTGCTGAAAACAAGCAGACTAAGGACATGGATTACTGGAACCATGTCCTGTGGTCTGATGAGACCAAGATAAACTTATTTGATTCAGATGGTGTCAAGCGTGTGTGGCGGCAACCAGGTCGAGTACAAAGACAAGTGTGTCTTGCCTACAGTCAAGCATGGTGGTGGGAGTGTCATGGTCTGGGGCTGCATGAGTGCTGCCGGCACTGGGGAGCTACAGTTCATTGAGGGAACCATGAATGCCAACATGTACAGTGACATACTGAAGCAGAGCACGATCCCCTCCCTTCGGAGACTGGGCCGCAGTGCAGTATTCCAACATGATAACGACCCCAATCACACCTCCAAGACGACCACTGCCTTTCTAAAGAAGCTGAGGGTAAAGGTGATTGACTGGGCAAGCATACCTCCAGACCTAAACCCTATTGAGCATCTGTGGGGCATCCTCAAACGGAAGGTGGAGGAGTGCAAGGTCTCTAAACATTCACCAGCTCCGTGATGTCGTCATGGAGGAGTGGAAGAGGACTCCAGTGGCAACCTGTGAAGCTCTGGTGAACTCCATGCTGTTCAGGGTCCTGTTGGTTCCAGACTTGCATCAGTACAGCTTGCCGTGAGGTAGCAGAGAGAAGAGTCTATGACTTGGTGGCTGGAGTCTGAGAATTTCTAGGGCCTTACTCTGACAGTGCCTGGTATAGAGGCCCTGAACGGGAGGGAGCTCAGCTCCAGTGATGTACCAGGCCTACGCACTACCCTCTGTAGTGCCCTGCGGTCAGATGCCAAGCAGCTGCCACACAGCCAGTCAAGATGCTCTCAATGGTGCAGCTGTAGAACTGAGGATCTGAGGGCCCATGCCAAATGCACTATGGTATATTGAACACTGAGCTATAGTCAATTAACAGCATTCTCAAGTAGGTGTTCCTCTTGTCCAGGTGGAGGGCAGTGTGGAGCGCAATAGAGATTGCGTCATCTCTGGATCTGTTGGGGCGGCTGCGAATTAGAGTGGGCCCAGTGTGTCTGGGATGATGGTGTTGATGTGAGCCATGACCAGCCTTTCAAAGCATTTCATGGCAACAGATGTGAGTGCTATGGGGCAATAGTCATAGACAGGTTACCTTAGTGTTCTTGGGCACAGGGACTATGGTGGTCTGCTTGAGAGGTTGAAAATGTCAGTGAAGACACTTGCCAGCTGGTCAGCGCATGCTCTGAGTACGCATCATGGTAATCCGTCTGGCCCCGCGGCCTTGTGAATGCTAACCTGTATAAAGGTCTTACTCACATCGGCTACGGAGAGCGAGATTACATAGTTTTCAGGAACAGCTAGTGCTCTCATGCATGGTTCAGTGTTGTCTGTCTTGAAGACAGCATCGAAGGAATTTGGCTCGTCTGGTAGGCTCGCGTCACTGGGCAGCTCCCGGCTGGGTTTCCCATTTTATAATCCGTGATAGTTTGCAAGCCTTGCCACATGCATCAGAGCCGGCCTAGTAGGATTCAATCTTAGTCCTGTATTGACATTTTGACTGTTTGATGGGTCGTCGGAGGTCATAGCTGGATTTCTTATAAGCGCCCGAATTAGTGTCCCGCTCATTGAAAGCGGCAGCTCTTGCCTTAAACTGTGGATGTTGGATGTTACCTGTAATCCATGGCTTCTGGTTGGAATATGTATGTATGGTCACTGTGGGGACAACATCGTCAATGCACTTATTGATGAAGCCGGTGACTGATGTGGTAATTTTCTCAATGTTAAATCGGATTAATCCCTGAACATATTCCAGTCTGTGCTAGCGAAACAGTCCTGTAGCTTAGCATCCGCTTCATGGGACCACTTCCATATTGAGTGCGTCACTGGTACTTCCTGTTTGAATTTTTGCTTGTAAGCAGGAATCAGAAGGATAGAGTTATGGTCACATTTGCCAAATGGAGGGCGAGGGAGAGCTTTGTATGCGTCTCTGTGTGTGGAGTAAAGGTGATATAGGGTTTTTTCACATCTAGTTGCACATGTGATATGCTGGTAAAAATGACGAGACGGATTTCAGTTTCCCTGCATTAAAATCACTGGCTACTAGGAGCCTCTGGATGTGCAATTTCTTGTTTGCTTGCGGCCCTATACAGTTTGAGTGCAGTTTTAGTGCCAGCACGGTTTGTGGTGGTAAATAGACAACTACAAAAAGTATAGATTAAAACTCTCTTTGTAAATAGTATGGTATATTAACTCAGGCGAGCAAAACCTTGAGACTTCCGTAACATTAGAGATCAGGCACCACCAGTTGTTAACAAAGAGACTCACACCTCCCCCTTAACTTTACCCAAAGCTGCAGTTCGGTCTTGACGATGCATAGAAAAACCATCTAGATGTACAGTACCAGTCAAAAGTTTGGACACACCTACTCATTCAAGGGTTTTTCTTTATTTTACTATTTCTACATTTTTGAATAATAGTGAAGACATGACCAAACTATGAAATAACACATATGGAATCATCTAGTAACCACTAAAAGTTAAACAAATCTAAATGTATTTCATATGAGATTCTTCAAAGTAGCCACCCTTAGCCTTGATGACAGCTTTGCTCAACCAGCTTCATGAAGTAGTCACTTGGAATGCATTCCAATTAACAGGTGTGCCTTGTTAAAAGTTCAATTGTGGAATTTCTTTCTTAATGCGTTTGAGCCAATCAATTGTGTTGTGACGAGGTAGGGGTGGTATACAGAAGATAACCTTATTTGGTAAGACCAAGTCCATATTATGGCAAGAACAGCTCAAATAAGCAAAGAGAAATGACAGTCCATCATTACTTTAAGACATGAAGGTCAGTCAATGCGGAACATTTCAAGAACATTGAACATTTCTTCAAGTGCAGTCACAAAAACAATCAAGCACTATGATGAAACTGGCTCTCATGAGGACCACCACAGGAAAGGAAGACCCAGCGTTACCTCTGCTACAGAGGATAAGTTCAGTAGAGTTAACTGCACCTCAGATTGCAGCGGAAATAAATGCTTCACAGAGTTCAAGTAACAGATACATCTCAACATCAACTGTTCAGAAGAGACTGCGCGAAATCAGGCCTTCATGCTCGAATTGCTGCAAAGAAGCCACTACTAACGAACACCAATAAGAAGACGAGACTTGCTTGGGCCAAGAAACACGAGCAATGGACATTAGACCGTTGGACATCTGTCCTTGGGCATAATGAGTCCAAATGTGAGATTTTTGTTTCCAACTGCAGTGTCTTCGTGAGAAACAGAGTAGGTGAATGGATGATCTCTGCATATGTGGTTCCCACTGTGAAGCATGGATGTGTGATGGTGTGGGGGGTGCTTTGCTGGTGACACAATCAGTGATTTATTTAGAATTCAAGGCACACTTAACCAGCATGGCTACCACAGCATTCTGCAGCGATATGTCATCCCATCCCATCCCATCTGATTTGCGCTTAGTGAGACTATCATATGTTTTTCAACAGGACAATGACCCAAAACACACCTCCAGTCTGTATGGACTATTTTACCAAGGAGAGTGATGGAGTGCTGCATCAGATGACCTGGCCTCCACAATCACCCAACCTCAAACCAATTGAGATGGTTTGGGATGAGTTGGACAGCAGAGTGAGGGAAAAGCAGCCAACAAGTGCTCAGCATATGTGAGAACTCCTTCAAGACTGTTAGAAAAGCATTCCTCATGAAGCTAGTTTTCAAGAGTGTGTAAAACTGTCTAGAATGTCAAGAGTGTGTAAAACTGTCAAGGCGAAGGTTGGCTACTTTGAAGAACCTCAAAATATATTTTGATTTACACCGTTGGTTACTACATGATTCCAAATGTGTCATTTCGTAGTTTTAATGTCTTCACTGTTATTCTACAATGTAGAAAACAGTCCAAATAAAGAAAAACCCTTGAAGGTGTGACTTTTGACTGGTACTGTATATTATCCAATTCTTCCAGTTGATAGGATAGACTCCTATGGAGTTAGTTCTCTAGTGATTGTAAACTATTTTGCCTCTCTTGCGCCGTCCCTTCCTTTTTGAGTCCGGGTGATTCGAGCCTGGTCCAGACTCTTTTATTAATAAATATTAATCTAAATCGAGGATAGTGATTTATGTTCCCGGTGTCCAGAAGTGGTTTCAGTCATTGGTAACGATGGCGGAAATATTATGTACAAAAAAAAGTAGCATAATCGGTCAGGAGCCCGTAAAATGGCACAACCATGCAGAACCATTAAAGCCAGTTCTAAGATGTAGAACTACATTTAACAAAATATCACGTTCAACATTGACATTATGCCATCTCAGATACATACTTCGATAAACATCCAAGTTGCTGGCCCACAGAGTGGATATAAACAATAATTACAGTTGGTTAGCTAGCAAGCAAATGTTTTGTTAGCGAATTTAAATATTTTGCTAGCTGGAAGACATGCCATTGACCTCTAAAATATCGTCTTAAATGTCCGCAAAGGTTAGACCATAACATGACAACAGTATTTGTGCACTCTTTTGCAACAGCCAAAGGGTCAAATCTGACTTAATCAATCAGTATTGTACATTTTTTACCTTTCAAAAACACTCTAGTTGTCTTCCCCGGAAGAATGGGCTTTTTGTTTTGATCACATGACATGTTCTCCTTCCTGGAAACTACGCATCTTCGGGTGAAGCCAATGGCCCTGTTCCCTGGGTATTTCACTTAAAGATGCACTGTAAAGACATTTATCCGCCTTCCTGGACACAGAAATTCGAATCCTTTATCTAATTTCAGTTTGTGACCAAACAAGCAAGTATTATACCATTTAAACCGCTGTGAAACATATTTTCCATAAAACAAATATTGTATTTTCAGCTGTTTGAAGCTGGTGTATAAAACCAAAAGTAAAATACGCAAAAACGAAATTTAAGGGAAGTTTAGAAATAGCGCACAGAGAGCACATCTGCCGCGTCTTTGGCTTGCTTTCAGTGAGAATGAAAGATCAATAACAAACATATTTCTCGGTGGCATCTTTAATGACCAATGGAATGGTGTAAAATGTACAAACTCTTCCCACCCGGGACACCGGGTCATGCAAAACGAACTCCCCAACGACTGGTTGACGCTATACGGAATCATGTGACGGGGTACTAATGTACTGTTGCTGCCGCGCCACGTAGCTAGCGTAAGCCGAAATGGCAGGAGGTGTGAAGAAAAAGTCATCACCTGGTCCACTGTCTCGAGTGTGGGCGACACTTCGAAAACTATGGCAGGAGAAACATTTGATATTATTCCAGGCGGAGTACACAATACTGGTCGCCTCTGTTCTGTGGTTCCTGGAGATCGGAATAAACATATGGGTCATACAAAAAGTAGCATGTAAGTAGCTAGCGGTTTAGCTTGAGCATGCGGCTAGCCTTAAAAGGATACTTCGAGATTTTGGCAATGAGGTCCTTAACATTGAGGGCCTTTATCTACTTCCCCAGAGTCAGATGAACTCATGGATACCATTTGTATGTCCAGTATGAAGGAAGGTAGTGGTATTTTCGCGAGCCAATGTTAACTGACCTTAGCACAACGACAGCAAGTCTGGTATCTACTAGCATGCCTAATATTCAACTCTTAAACCCTTATTATTCGTATGGTTTTCATTCGTTGACTTCGCCCACGTTTGGCTGTACTACAATTCCGAAGCTGTGTTTTAACGTTTAGAAACGTCAACAATCACTTGCGAACCCGTTTTTTAAATCTATGCCCCTTATCTTTCGTATCTGCAATAAACTCTTAAAAAATATACACTTACTGTAGCAGTCCTGTGCTGATCCATAAGCTGTGTGTGCCTCCAGTTGGCGAACTACAGTACACTTTCTCCCTACCCAGTTACAGTTACACTGGTGTTCAGAGCATGCTAGTGTAACCGGTGTGAAATGGAGAGCTAGTTAGCGTTTCAAACGTCACCTGCTCTGAGACTTGGAGTAGTGGTTCCGATGGAACGATGCTTCGAGGGTTGTCTGTGTGCAGAGGGTCCCTGGTTCGAGCCCAGGTAGGGGCGAGGAGAGGGACGGAAGCTGTTACACTAATTAGGACAGGTGGATTTCCATCTGTCTTGCGTAAACGAGCAATGGAAATATGGCTGTGTGAGAACAGTAACCCAAACTCTGTCGTGTTATAATTTAACCATTTGTTTTTTGAAAGTATATTTGTCGCTGATATGAAGATAGCAACGTTCCTTGTTTCCAAAACCGTACCGCAAGTGATGCGTGTTAACCTTCAGAACGCGCATAAGGGCCATTAATGTTCCATCGACCAGAATATACATGCTTCTTCTGGCAACAACACTTAAACTTGCCACAGCTATTGAGAGCTACATATTTCGTCCATACTAGGCAACATCACAAGGGACTGTGACCACGTCTGTAAATTCACTTTGACAGTTGGCACTACAGAGGCTAACCCATTCATAGACTCGCCTAACTGCTTTGGCCCCTATTGACTGTAGTATCTTCTGCTGGAGGACTTTTGTTAAGATCCCAGACACTCGTTCTGACGTTAAAATACATCGCTTGCGGTATGGTTTGGCAACATATCTGTTAAATTACTGCACACCTTTGCTTTATGGAGTTAGGGTTTGTTTTCTCACATGGAGATATCTCCATGTTGCAGCGCTTATTACAGACGACACCAGTGCTATCTAGCGTGCTCAACACCTATGTAAGTGTAACTGGAGGAAGTGTAGTTCATTGGCTCGAGGTAAACAGCGGTATGGAACCGTGCAAACCTGCTACACAGTAAGTTAATCTCTTTTTATTCTAAATATTCTTTATTGCTGAAATGAAAGATAAGTTCCATATGTTTGGAAAACCGTATCACAAGCAATTACTTATTATTTAGGTTTCTAAATGTTGAAACAGTGTCAGGATTGTAGTTCACATGGTCCCACCAGTGCTTATAGCTGAGAACCCTTGGTATAAAGTAGAATCCCTTGGGTTCTTGAGAGCAAGTAGGAAGGGTCAGAAGTAATTTAAGTATATTGTTCTTGCAGATGCTTCGTTCTCTCGATTCGGAAGAAAAGTCTATCTTATAAGTGTCTGTGTTCAGCTGCAGGTGGTTCTCCAAAAAAGAGAGTATTCATTAAGATAGTAAAATCCACGTTTTTCACAGTGAGGCGTTCCATCGCCATTTTAGCTGCCAGACATCTTGCATTTTGCAACATCTTTGCAGGAACTAGTCATTTCTATGCTCCATCGCCACTTGTAGAAGCAGATGATAGTGCATCACACAGTGCGACCAAAACAAAGATCTACACCCAGTCCAGGCATTTCTCACTCGATACAAAATGTTGATTTTACTACCTTTCAAAATATTCTCTGGATTTTGGAGAACCACCTGTAACTCAACATAGACATTTATAAGATACTTTTCTTCCGATTTGAGAACGAAGGAAGTATCAGCAAGAACAGTTAAATTGAAAAATAGCTTCCAACCCTTTCTACTAGCCAAGGTATTAACCACATATGGAAACATACGGAAAATTCACATTTCACCGTTTTTAATGTATAGCTACAGTTTCCCTTTCTTGTTAGATTTGTTTTCTTTGGTAGTTGCTGCTGACCTGTTCTTACTGTCACCTGATTGTTTAGGTACCTTCATCCACATTTTTTGAATGTAAATGACAAGTTATTGCCAATGCAACCGGTCGTTCATTGGTGAATGTCTTCTCCTGCAGACACAGAGATCGACTGGAAGGCGTATATGGATGAGGTAGAGGGAGTCATCAACGGCACCTACGACTACACCCAGCTGAAAGGAGACACAGGCCCTCTGGTGTAAGTTCCACTACCCTATACGTGGCACTCTACAAATTAAGGAACCAGGTTCCAATACCAGTATTGGCAACCCCGGGGATGTATTCATTAGCCGGATTCCATTGCAAAACGTGTCTGTTGCAAAACCTTTTGCAACGGAAATGGTTTCCCGTTTTCTCTAGGAAGCAAACGAAACGGAGGGACCTACCTGAATTTGTACATGCATTTGAATCTTCACCAGACCCATGACAAAGCATTGCACTTTTCCCTGTGTGTGTGTGTCTGTGCGTGCCTGCAGTCTGACGTGACTGATTTCTGAACCTACCTTTTCAGGTACCCAGCAGGGTTTGTGTACATCTTCACAGCGTTGTATTATGTTACCAACCATGGGGTGAATATCCGCCTGGCCCAGTATTTGTTCGCTGTCTTCTACCTGCTCACTCTGCTACTCGTCTTCAGGATATACCACCGCACCAAGAAGGTGAGATGCAACACGTATTCCTTTGTACGCTGTTTTCCAAGGTGACGTTGTTTCTTTGGTACTTAGCTAGTTGTCATTAGCCAAAATATATTTAGTTTTTATTGCAACTTGGAATTCACCACTTTATAATACTGTAATCTATTCCATGATTTTAAAAAAGGGCCATTTTGACTCTCCTCCTCTCCAGGTTCCTCCCTATGTGTTCTTCTTTGTGTGCTGTGCCTCCTACCGGATCCACTCCATCTTCGTCCTGCGTCTTTTCAACGACCCCGTGGCCATGATGATGCTGTTTGGGGCCGTCAATTTTTTCTTGGACGGCCGCTGGACTTTGGGCTGCGGGCTCTACAGGCAAGTGTAAACCCTGGTTCTGCACAGCTGTAGCCCAGCTCAGTTAAACTGAAATGATCAAACTGAAGTTGAACTTGGTTCAGTGTGCGGGCCAATATGGGACACCTTTCATGATAATAACGCTCTAATTTAGATTGGCAGAACTGAGTTGCTGAACTCAACATCTGACTGTGGTAGCCCCTATCACATGGTCTGAATGACAACTTCCTCTACCTCTGCTGTGGACAGTTTAGCAGTGTCTGTGAAGATGAACGTGCTCCTGTTCGCCCCGGGCCTTCTCTTCTTGCTGCTGTCTGAGTTTGGCCTGATGAGGACCATACCCAAGCTTTCTCTCTGTGCTGCCATCCAGGTTTGGACCTCCTTCATCTGCTTCAACTGTTACGTTTACATTTTACTCACAGATGCCTCTTGTCCCCAGCATTCCATCCACTTTCCACACTGTGTGGACAATTAGGATTTGCGTACTCTATTTCCATTCTGTTGATTGTCCATCTCTACTCCATCTCACCTCTCTCTCTCTCGCATCACAGTTGTTGCTGGGCCTACCCTTCCTGATGGAGAATCCAATTGGTTATATGACCCGGGCCTTTGACCTGGGTCGTCAGTTCATGTTCACATGGACAGTGAACTGGCGCTTCCTGCCGGAGTGGCTGTTCCTGAGTCGCTACTTCCACCTGGTGCTCCTGGCCGCCCACCTGCTAGCCCTGCTGCTATTTGCCCTGCGCCGCTGGAAGAGGTGAGGCTACTGGGGTTATCTCTAGCACCAGAGATGTTCATGGTCAGGACAAAACTCTTGGCCCTAGTAGAGCCTAAAAGGAGATACAGCCTAAATTATATTTGTGCACCAATGCTTTAGAGGTTATCTCTAGCACCAGAGATGTTCATGGTCAGGACAAAACTCTTGGCCCTAGTAGAGCCTAAAAGGAGATACAGCTTGAATTATATTTGTACACCAATGCTTTAGTCTGGCCATCTCTGCTTTTTGTTGTTAACCAGGTGCGCTCTCTGTTGAATTAAACCAACACATGTTTCTCCTCAGGCCTGAAGAGAGCATCATGGAACTGCTGAAGGAGCCAGGCAAGAGAGTCCTCCTTGCACAGAAACTCACCTCAGATCATATCCTTTCCTCAGTCTGTCTCTGGAGCCATGACTAGAAACGGTACCGGTGTGTTGTTCTGTATCTCTAAACACACAGTTATCTTGTTCTTTTTTATTTGTTTAACCTTTATTTAATTAGGTCTGTCTCTATGGCCATAAAGTACCAGTGTATATCTTAAGAGCTGTAACTAAAGATGGCTATTAGTGGATATGGGTAGAAATCCCAATTACTTTGTGTTTATATTTTGTCCATGTTTTTTTTTCACACCAAATACGAACATACAAACAACAACTGTGCCTGTTATATAGTTATTAGAAAGTTTTCACACCCCTTCACTTTTTCAAGATTTTGTTGTTCCAAAGTGGGATTAAAAAGTATTTAATTGTAATTTTTTTGTCAATGATCTATACGCAATACTCTAATGTCAAAGTGGAAGAAAAAGGTATTAAGGAAAATAAGACATTAATATATCTTCATTAGGTAAGTTTTCAACTCCCCGAGTCAATACATGTTAGAATCACCTTTGGCAGTGATTACAGCTGTGTGTCTTTCTGGGTAAGTCTTTTTATGACTTTTGCACACCTGGATTGTACAATATTTGCCTTTTTTTTTTAATTATTATTCAAACTCTGTGAAGTTGGTTGTTGCTAGACAGCAATTTTGAAGTCTTGCCATAGATTTAAGACAATTTTTAAATCGAGTGGTGCAGCAGTCTAAGGCACATTGCAGTGCTTGAGGCATCACTACAGCCCCGGCTTCGATCCCAGGCTGTTTCAGAGCTGGCCGTGGACCGGGAGACCCATGAGGCGGCGCACAATTGGCCCAGTGTCGTCCGGGTTAGGGAAAGCTTTGACTGGCCCGGGATGTCCTTGCCCCATCGCACTCGAGAGACTCATTGTGGCCGTCCGGGCACCTGCAAGCTGACTTCAGACGCCAGTTGGACAGTGTTTCCTCTGACACATTGGTACGGCTGGCTTCCGGGTACGGCTGGCTTCCGGGTTAAGCGGGCAGTGTATCAAGAAGCAGTGCGGCTTGGCAGGGTCGTGTTTCAGAGGACGCATGGCTCTCGACCTTCGCCTCTCCCGAGTCCGTAGGGGAGTTGCAGAGATGGGACAAGACTGTAATTGGATATCACGAAATTGGGGAGAAAAAGGGGTAGAAGGTCGAGAGCCATGCGTACTCTGAAACACGACCCTGCTTCTTAATTAAAAAATATATAAAACAAGTTAATTCCTTTGCCACATTTTTTGCAGTATTACTTTTGTGCCTTATTGCAAACAGGGTGCATGTTTTGGAATATTCTGTACAGGCTTCCTTTTTACAGTGTTGTGGAGAAACTACAATGTTGTTGATTCATCCTCAATTGTCTCCAGAGCCATTAAAGTCTGTTATAAAATTACTATTGGCCTCATGGTGATATGCCTGAGCGGTTTCCTTCCCCTCCGGCAGCTGAATTAGGAAGAACGTGTGTTTTTTGTTTTTACCTATCTACCAATAGGTGCCCTTCCTTGCGAGTCATTGGAAAACCTCCCTGGTCTTTGTGGTTGAATCTGTGCTTGAAATTCACTGCTCGACTAAGGGACCTCAGAGAAAATTGTGTGTGTGGTGTACCGAGATGGGGTAGTCATTCAAAAGTCATGTTAGACACTTATTGCACGCAGAGTGTGTCCATGCAACTTATAATGTGACTTGTTAAGCACATTTTTACTCCTGAACTTATTTAGGCTTGACATAACCAAGGGTTGAATACTTACCGACTCAAGACATTTCTGCTTTTCATTTTTTATTAATTTGCAAAGAAATTAGATAAGAATCCACTTTGACATTATGGGGTAGATCAGTGACCCAAAATCTCAACTTAATCAATTTTAAATTCAGGCTCTAACACAACAACATGTGGAAAAAGTCAAAGGGTGTGAATACTTTCTGAAGGCACTGTATATTAGACCTTAACAGCTGATCACAGATGGTGCTGGTCCTCTTCACGTCTAACTTCATCGGCATGTGCTTCAGCCGCTCGCTGCACTACCAGTTTTATGTCTGGTACTTCCACACCCTACCCTTCCTGCTCTGGAGTGGAGGGTTCAAGAAGCTGGCTCACCTACTCCGGTAAGGGGGGGGGGGGGGGCTTTTGGCCGTGATGTGTAGAAATGGGAAGGGTCCTAACTTCCAACGTACATTTTCACAAATCTTAATTGACATCATGTAGTTTTCAGGCGTATGCAGGATTGGGAACATTTGCTAATTTTAGTCTACTATAAATTCTGAGCCTTGATGGGTCAAAAGGCCTGTTATTGTCACTCATTGTCCTCTCACGTTATGTCTTATCTGGTCTTTCTGTGGACAGGGTTTTGATCCTGGGTCTGGTGGAGCTGTCATGGAACACCTACCCGTCTACCATATACAGCTCAGCAGCCCTCCACCTGTGTCACCTCATCATGCTGCTCTCCTTGTGGTTCGCCCGGCCCCCAGCCCGCCAGGGAGAGAATGCCAAGAGCCAGTAAGATTAGCCCCTAGAGGACCCTCCCGTCCACCCTAGGCTGGTTCTCACCCCTCGCCTCACCGTGTCTTGCCTATTTCCTCATGACGCACAGGGGGTTATTGAGGTGGAGTGGGATCTGTCTTTAAACGCATCGGTTTGTTGCTACCCACCTCGCTGTAGCTCTGCTAGCGTATAGCGGTACATACAGGTGAGAGGAGGGACTGAGTGAGACTGCATGTGGGGGTGTATTACGATTTGGCAGTCGTGCAGGTTTGTGGCGTGGGAGGAAGCTGAAAACAATTAGGATTCTCAGGTTAAAGAATGAAATAATACAAATCTAAGAGTGGGAGTCTAGTGGTGTGGAGAAACGCTGAATGTTTTGCTGTGTCGTCTAGAACATCTTAAGGAAGGATCTCTTGCTTACAGTATGTTTTGTGTCAACTACCTTTTAGCCCGTGATTTTTCTTGTGAAGTATTATCTGGTCTTGGCGATAATCGAGTGAGAAACTCTTAGGTCCCCATGCTGGCAACCAGCTGTTCTGAACCTCTGATACTGGCCCATTTGTTGTTGTAAAGATGGTTTCTATGTGCGTTTGTCTTAACTCCGTATCAGGGAATTTTTACTTTGCTACTACTTATTGACAAAGCTTTGAATTGAACTGTCCTCTGCGATAGATTCTAGTCCTCTAACTCAGTTGGCAGAGCGTGGCGCTTGCATCGCCAGGATAGTGAGTTCGATTCCAGGGACCACCCATACGCTAAAAAAAATGACTAAGTTGTTTTGGTTAAAAGCTTCCGGTAGATGGCATATATTATTATATTAAAGATTTCTGTTTGTCCTCAACTCCATACCTGGGAATTCTTTACTTTACTACTTATTAATGAACGCTTTAAATTCAACCGTTCTCTGCAATAAGCTTTTGGTGCCGCCCATTGGGCACAATAGGAATGACGTTGCCTAGCTAGCACAAGGCTTATCATAGGCAAATACGTAATAATATATGTCATTTCATATAAGAATATGACCATGCAGAACTAAGCTGTTGACTGTCACGAATATCTGTCTATTGTTTTCATTTTCTAACAGTTTCTTTCAGAGAATGTGGATCAGTGTGTGCACTAGACGAAATAGATGAGGTCCAATTTCCCGCACCCAGATTAAGCCTACACCTGGACCAAACACTCACTAAGGTTATTTTAGTCCAAGAATAGGCTTAAATAGATAGTTCCGCGTGACAACATGTTCACGTAATTTTGCAGAACTTTCCTTTTAATCGGAGTAGGAAACTGTCCCTTTTTAAGTGTTAAATGTTCTTTAATGAGCTGCCATAGGTGATATTTAGTGCTCATATTTCTTTGCTGATGTTTGTGTGTTTTGATTTGCATGACTGTTTTGTGTTACACATGAAGACAGAGATTGATTCCAAAGGTGTGTTTTATTCTGTTGATAAAGATGTGAAAATAAAAGGCATATCTCTAAAGAAATTTGAATTAAATGTCATTCATTCACAAGCATACGTTTGTGTAATTTAATTCTACACTAATGCCAGTTAGACATACTACCCAGTTAATAGGCCTTTCAGCTGAGAAAAAATAGAGCAGTGACAAAATCTACTAAGTCAAAGTAATGTAAGCTTTACATGATCAAGGCAATATTGTAGTTTCATATGGTGTACTTAAAGGCAACTTGGGTTAGCCAAGTAGTGTTTGCAACGTCAAGTCTCAATTGACCTAAGTCAAATGATCTTGGCACTGGGGAAAATGGAATCTGTTTATTTTATGTAGACGGGGCACAGACGCATTCATATTAGCAACCAGAGGTGCAAATGCCATTTTTCAACTGAACCTGATTTTAAAAACAAATGATTCAAGGTAGGAGGCAACTGCACCAAAGTTCTAGTAGGAGAAAACACTGGTAACTATCACATGTTGTCGTGACGGTAATAAGTCATTTGGCATATTGTGGTGGTTTTAACATGGTGGCTATGTGGTCACATGTTGTTGGGATTGTAGCAGAGCATGTTGAGCTGGATGTTCTCGTCCCAGTGGCGGAGCAGCATAAACAGTTGCCTGGCAGCCCCCTTCAGCCCGGCCAGGTCCACCCCCTCCGGCAGCTCCTGGCCCCGCAGCCAGAAATCCGCCTTGGCTGCCACCAGCTCCCACTCCATGAAAAACCCTGCACAGCGGTGCTCTAGCCAGGCCAGAGCCACGGCTGTGGCCCAGCTCGAGCCCTCCAGGTCCCCCAGAGCTAGCTGATCGCTCCCCTGGAGGTCTGGAGCTGCTGGATCCAACAGAGAACCCTCACAGACGTCAGTCTCTGAGCCGCGCCCGCTGTCTGCTTGGGTGGTCTGGGGGATAGGGCCACCTGTCGTGTCAGGAGAGCCTTCCTCGGAGCTAGGGGGGTCAGGGAGGGTCGTCAGGGGCTCTTGGCACCGGTCGGAGAAGTGTCTCCTGCAGAGTCGGGGGTCCAGGATTAGGGGAGGGTCGTCAGGGGTATGGGGGCCACCCAAGGGCTTGGTACCAGTAGAGGTGTGGTGATGGGGGAGACTAGGAGGCTTGGTAGAGGTGGTGGTGTAGTGGAGGGGGGTACCAGTTGGGCGCGTGGTAGTGTTGGAGGAGGGGATTGTTGGGGCGTTGGGGGAGGTGCAGCGGAAGGGGGGGCTGAGGCTGCTGCGGTGGAGGCTGTAGGGGGATGCCCTCTTCAGACGGTCCAGGGGGATCTGGATACAGTCAGAGTAGACCTCTGTCAGGAGGAAGGCCCCAGAGGCCAACTGGAGACGCACCTGTGGAGGAGATACCAGATACTAACTCTTAAATCGGGTATCCACCTCTAAATACTTCTTGTAGATTCATTATCGGTAGAGTACTTGAAGGGCATTTCCACCACTTTTCAATCTCATATTCATTATATCCAGCACCATACCATGGTTTACATATGTATAATTGACACACTTCTATGTTTTGTAGTACAAATATCAAATTAGAAAGTGCAATTTTGTTGTCATCGAAAGTAAAAACATTAAACGGTGATTTTGAAACACAGATCGCAGAGAACAGGAAAAGGCTCTCCCCCTGGCTAGAAACTCGGTGCAGGTTTTGCAAATCATTTTTTATCCTTCTCAAGGATGTCACAGAGTAGGACTTTTTCGGAACTTTTCTTTTTATTCACAGAACACGTCTTCAGACTTTCCCCACGTTGTTACGATACAGTCTTATTATAAAATTGATTAAATCGTTTCGCCCCCTCATCTGCACACAATACCCCTTAATGACAACGCAAAATCAGGTTTTTATCCATTTCTGCAAATTTATACAAAATAAAAAAACAACACATTTCCATAAGTATTCAGACCCTTTACTCAGTACTTTGTGGAAGCACCTTTGGCAGCAATTACACCCTCGAGTTTTCTTGGATATGACGCTACAAGCTTGGCACACCTGTATTTGGGGAGTTTCTCCCATTCTTTGCAGATCCTCTCAAGCTCTGTCAGGTTGGATGGGGAGCGTTGCTGCACAGCTATTTTCAGGTCTCTCCAGAGATGTTTGACCGGGTTCAAGTCCGGGCTCTTGCTGGGCAACTCAAGGAGATTCAGAGACTTGTTCCGATGCCACTCCTGCGTTGTCTTGGCTGTGTGCTTAGAGTCGTTGTCCTGTTGGAAGGTGAACCTTCACCCCAGTATGAGGTCCTGAGTGCTCTGGAGCAGGTTTTCATCAAGGATCTCCACACACGCCTCCAACTCAATCATCAAGTTTGCAGATGATACAACAGAAGTAGGCTTGATTACCAACAACGACGAGACGGCCTACAGGGAGGAGGTGAGGGCTCTCGGAGTGTGGTGTCAGGAAAACAACCTCTCACTCACCGTCAACAAAACAAAGATGATCGTGGTCTTCAGGAAACATCAGAGGGAGCACCCCCCCCCCTATCCACATCGATGGGACAGCAGTGAAGGTGGAAAGTTAAGTTCCTCGGCGTACACATCACAGACAAACTGAAATGGTCCACCCACACAGACAGTGTGGTGAAGAAGGCACAACAGCGCCTCTTCAACCTCAAGAGGCTGAAGAAATTTGGCTTGTCACCCAAAACCCTGACCAACCTTTACAGATGCACAATCGAGAGCATCCTAACGGGCTGTATCACCGCCTGGTACAGCAACTGCACCGCCCTCAACCGCAAGGCTCTCCAGAGGGTGGTGCGGTCTGCACAACGCATCACCGGGGAAAAACGACCTGCCCTCCATGACACCTACAGCACCCGATGTCACAGGAAGGCCAAAAAGATCATCAAGGACAACAACCACCCGAGACACTGCCTGTTCACACCACTACCATCCAGAAGGCGAGGTTTGATCCACCTGTACACTGTACAGGTGCATCAAAGCTGGGACCGAGAGAGCTGGGACCGAAAACAGCTTCTATCTCAAGACCATCTGACCGCTAAACAGCAATCACTAACTCAGAGAGGCTGCTGCCTACATTGAGACCCAATCACTGGCCACTTTAACAAATGAATCACTAGTCAGTTTAATAATGCCACTTTAATAATGTTTCCATATCTTACATTACTCATCCCATATGTTCGTATATACTGTACCTTTGATTCGATTTATATTGACATTTTGCTTGTTTGACTGTCTTGCGGAGGGAATAACTACACTGTTTATACTGGTATGTACCTACATGTAGATACTAGTATGATGCTGGAGATAATGAATATTAGGTTGAAAGGGGTGGAATTGCCCTTTAAAACAATTGCACTAAGGGCTTGATTAAGTCAGATCCACTTTAGCCAACATCCACATAACGGTTGTTTTGACAGTGTCGGAAGTGGAACTGCGTTAGAGCTGTCAAATCCACAAGTGGCTCCTGGGATTATACCTAAAGTGGACATTGCCATTGGCTGCATGGAGTCAATTCCATGTAAACTTGTTTACAAGTTCAAAAACTGCAATGTGAGATGTAATTTACACCTCAAATAGAATGATAGAAATCCTCATTATTTTTCAATTTCAGTGTCATTATTTCTATATAGCCTATACTTTCTCCTTCTGAACTTCTAACACGAGTGGGACAGGTGTGGCTTTGTGACAATGACCGCAAGAGCAGCCGCTCACCGATCTGACGGATCCAATGCAGTTCCGACCACCACTATGCGGGTGTCTGCTATCGTCGGTTAACGCTTGACCTGACTGAATCGAGGCCTAAGACCTTTCAGGCACAGACCGGATCTATTGTAATGACCGTATGATGTGGCGAGAGGACAGTGGTCTCACCAGAGGGAGGTAGTCTGGGGACTCCGTGTCTGTGCGTTTCTCTGCCTCAGCAGACAGACAGTGGCCCTTCAGAGGGGCCTGCTTCCCAGAGGAGTTAGATGACCTTAGTCTGCCCAGAGGGAATCTGGAGCCAAAGAACCTCTCCACAGACTTGCTCTCCACTGAGCGTTGGGAGCGGGTGGAGGAGGTGCCGGACACGGCTGAGGGACTGGCAGGGTAGGGATTTCCCCCTGCACCTGAGAGAGAGGCACACAGGTGTGATCAACAGTAATGAATGGCTTTGTTACAACAGGTTGTAAGAGAGGTTATAGTGAAACAAATCGTGAACTCGGATATTGAGTAATCGAGTGGTCGGTTTGAGATTCAGCCAATGTAATAGCACTTACTGCTGTCCCAAGACTTCAGGCTGCATGGGGAGGCAGGAGTATCATCCCTGTCTGGGAAACAACCAAACAACATGTCTACTACAAGACCTGGAGTTCATTATTGTATGGAAATGTGTTACCCGTCAGGTCTATTTAAAAAAAATACATATATATATATATAATGTCTTTAATGTAAATGTTAATTGTTTGTAATGTCTTTTTAGTTCTGTATCGGAACCCAGGTAGACTAGCTGACATCATGGCATTGACATATACATACCATTTGACCTCTGCAGGTTTACTAATGACTAGGATTATTGCGTTGTAGGTTTACCTGTGGAGTTGCAAGTGTCCTCAAATTCCTCACTGTCTCTGCTGGAGGGGCGTCGGCCCAGTCCCACAGAGTAGGCCCTCTGTCTGCGACTGCCTGCCTGGGAGCTCCGTCTGTTCCCTAAACGCAACCCTACACATAACAGGATAACAGTCACCACACACCACTGCTATCCAAACCATACTCCTCGGAGCCTGGTTCCTGTCTCTCTTTCTTCCTAGGTTCCTGCCTTGTAGAGAGTTTTTCCTAGCCACTGCTTCTGCATCTGCATTGCCTGCTCTTTGGGGTTTTAGGCTGGGTTTCTGTAAAGCACTTTGACAACTGCTGATGTAAGAAGGGCTATAGAAATACATTTAGTAGTTTGAAATTTGATCGATACCATTTAACAGACTTCAGTTACCATGCATATTGTCAAATTAGGCCATGTGTTTTCAGGTTTGCTGTGACTGTGGAACTGTCTGAAGTGTTACCGGTGTTTCTCACTTCCACAGTGTCTGATGGACCCTTGCTGGTGTTGGCGTCAGTGGCAGTAAAGGCTGTGTACGTACAGATGATGTTACAGCTCTTACTGGTCTGGATGGCTTTCATACGGTACCGCTTAGCAGGCCCTGCAAAACAAGTATACGGCATACAATCAATCATACACATCAGAGACAGGTATACTGCAAAGCAGGATCAATTAGTTAGCCATCTAACTTTGATAAGCAACAAGGAATAACTATAGATTTTCTTGTTCATTATAAAAGCGAGACTTAGATACAGTCAGGTCTAAAGATGAGCAAAAAGACTACAAAATAAATAGTAAAAATAACTGAGCTATATTGGCAGCCCAATTCTGATATTTTCCCCAAATATTGTGGAAAGAGCTGCTCTTTATTTAACTAGGCAAGTCAGCTAAGAACAAATTATTTTTTTTCAATGAGGGCCTAGGAACAGTGGGTTAACTGCCTTGTTCAGGGGCAGAACGGCAGATTTTTACCTTGTCACGTCTGGGATTCGATCTTGCAACCTTTCTAGTCCAACGCTCTAACCACGAGGCTACCTGCCGCCCTGTGGCAAGTGACCTAGTGGTGAAAGATCAGAATTCAGCTGCCTGTGTAAACGCAGCCATTGCGTGCTCAAATAATAGGAAAATTATATTATTTTATGCTACTACAATTGCTCAGAGAAAGAGATTTTGTACTTTTGTTCTCTCAAAAAGATAGGGGTCAAAATGATTGGCACCCCTGTTTTCAAGACCATTGAAATAGTGTTGCATCCCTCCGACAGAGTTCCAGACACTCCCAGTTGTGCTGAAGCTGTTCTGGCTCCTGGTGCCAAATTCCCTGCTTCAGACACTTCGTGTTGGTGTTTCCTTCATTTTGGCAGTTACCTGTAGCTATTTGTGTTATTTATTTTACACAGTCTTTTTTGCTCATCTTTATCAAGTGTGCCAATAATTTCGGACCTGACTGCGTTTTCGTTTGTTGAATCAATTACACCGTATCCATTTCAAGCTTATGTTTCAAAGAAATTAAGTTACATCAGAATATTTAGGCAAGTTAGCTGGCTAACTCTTTGATCCTGCTTTGTAGTATACCCCTTTGTACTCAACTAATCAAGGCTGAAGCAAAACCCTGTACACCCTGTGACCTCCTCAATCCCAAAATGGAGGAACACTGGTGGAAACCCTCACCGTGCTCAATGTCACTCTCCTTCTCCGCCATCTTCTCAAAGTCCCTGATTGCAGAGCGAGCTGTCAGCTGGTGGATAATTTCCTCCCAGAGGTCTCCCCCTCCTCCCCCTTCTCCTCCTCCCACGGATGTCCCTCCTGTCCCTTGGTCCTCAGGGACCCAGAGTTGTGTCAGGTCCACGGTGACCTCCCAGGATACAGGCCTGCTTCCTAGGAGGCCGTGGATGAGGGAGCGGCACTGGGCAGGGGGCGTGGGGGGGTCGTCCGGGGGGGCGGCGGTAAACAGGTACTCCGGGTCAGTGAAGCTGTCCCAGTCCAGAGGAGAGACAGGGAACAGCAGGCCGTCTAGGGGGAGAGAAAGAGGGGTAGAAGGAGAGGGTTAGTGGATGGATGGAAAGTAGAGAGAAAGAGAGTGCGAGGGAGTTTAGTTTCAGACATCAGTCTAGAGGTGAGGAAGTTAACCTACTGGAGTCAGTGAGGCTCCTGCGGGACAGCCCTCCTCTGGGTGTAGGCTGGTTCTCCCCATCGCTCTCCTCCAGCCTCCCCCCCACCGCCTGATCAAAGGAGACTCTCTCTAGTGCCCTCCGCAGGCGGTGCATGTCCAGCTCACCCTGGGGCGAGGAGAAACTCCTGGCAGACATGGCTGAACGGGCCAATGCCCTCTGTCTCCTTCGAGATTCCTCCCCTCCACACAGACGCCCTGCCTGGATTGTGACAAGGGAAAACGAGTACAGCAGTGTCGTCTAATGACTACAGTATTGAGGTGGTTCAAACTGTAGTTGTTAACAAAGCCAGTCCTACCTTTTCTGACACGGAATCTGTATTCTCTGAGGAGGGGGGCTGTTGCCATGGCGACTCGCCCCAGCGGGACAGGGTGCTTCTCTGTTCGGGTGGAGCCATCTTCTCGAGGCCCTGCGGCAGGGAGCCCGTGTCCAGGCACGGGATGGGGAGCAGATCAGTGGGGTAAGGGCCTCCCATAGAGTCGGCGGTGGAGGGGGTGTGGGTGTAGGGCAGCCCCCTCTCACTGCTCAGAGAGCAGCGGGTCAGAACATACTGCTCCTGGATGTAAGAACTCTCCTGGATCCTACCACGAACATCACTGGACCATTCCACCTCTCCACCTGTGGATGAGATATCAGAGGAGAGCTTGGAACACAGCTATAATCATTGTGCTTCAGGTGTAATATGCACAAAGCCAAAGGAACTTTACAGGTATTGGATTGAGGGAACTGAGTGACCGTGTCATTTCTTGAGTGTCAGTATTTCACCTGTACTAGTCCCAGTGTCGGTGTCTTTGGCACAGGAGAACTCTGAGGAGATTTCCCGGGAGATTTCCCTCAGCGCCTCCTCTAGGTCTGCGCCTTCTGATGATGTAACCAGAGGGAGGAGCTCAGACACGGAGGGAGGGGACAGCTCTTCGTTGGATAGGCCGAACACAGAGCCCACCGAGCCCCGAGACAAGCCTTTATAGCCCCGACCACGCCCCTACAGAACACACAAGGCGAGAGAAGGGACTGAGTTTACTTTTGTATTCTGCACAGTTTACATGCTGTCCACAAAACAGGACACTTAAAAGCCTTTCCAGAGTGGATAGTTGGACACTCACCTCAGTCTTCTTGCCTCTGAAGCTAGACACATCGTACAGGGTACAGTAGCCAATCAGGCGATTCCCCGGGTAAAGCGGAGGGATCTCATTGGGTGACAGGAGAGCCTCCATGTTATCAGGCAGGTACCAGTCTATACGTACATCTGTGAGGACTGGCTCAAATGCCTTCTTCAGGGACTTTATCAGCTGAGGGATCAGTGATTAGTTAAACATTAGGGGTTAAAGGTTGATTCAAATGTGTTTTAATTTTTAGGTTGAGGAGGGAAGCAATAATCTTTGAATTTTAGAGTAGAGTGTTTGTCCCCAGTAGCCTACTACAGTATTTCCCCAAAGTGAAATTATTACAATTATTTACTTTCCCCACTAGGGGACAGTGATGTCGCTTCTCACCTTGGGCTGCAGCCTCTCCTCATCACCCAAGAACTCTGTGGTTCCACCTGTCACCTTGGCAACGCCCTGTAGGAGCCTCCTGCAGGCTCTGGGGCCCAGGCCAAGACCAAAGCACCTTGGATAATAATACAGTTTTTCTCAATTGCTAAAACACTATAACCCATTGGCTGAACAAAGTTCTCAGTTGCCTGGACTCATTTAGCTAATTATGCAGTCTGTTGTCAATACCTTAAACCATTTCACATGATAAAACACAATTTGCAGATCTCACTTAGACTTTTCAGCAAAACTCTAAACACATCCTCAAAACACATTCTGCACTCTAATGCACATGTCCTCCATACTAGTAAACACAAGTGGCAACAATCAAATACAAATAGAGAACATATGTCATTGATTCAACACAACCACTCAAAATGGACTTAACCTGTTTCAAATGATGTGACACAACCAATATAAGCCAGTTCAGAGAGCAAACAGGTTGTTGAAGGTGGGAAGGAGAAAGTCTGAGAATGGATACTGTAGTACAGTGCATTGTAGGTTGTATACTGTACAATGGATGAATTGTATGGCCCTGAACATTGTGCTTTCCATTTATTAACAGTACTGACTGCTCAATAGATTTGGACTGGTTGCAGGTTCATGCCAACAAAGAACAAGAATTACAGTATCACAGAAACAAAGGACAAGTTTGTGAGATGCAGGGTACAGTACTGTACAAATAGGGGTACAAGGAGGAGGAAGAACAAAAAACAAAATTGCAGAAAGCAAAGCAGAGTAGTAATTTCTGATCAATTTTGAGCTACTATGATAGAACATGTTGTCGTTCATAAAAGGACAATGACGGAAATATATGAATATTTATTTTGATTAAAAATGTACTTCTCCCTGAGAATTGTATGTTTTGAACAATGTGTTTTCTATTTTTCGGTGTATTGTTTACTGACTGCTTGAGAGTGTATATCATTTTGATCACTTTGTTTATGATTTGAGAGCAGTGTTTGATTTTGAACACAGGTAAAACTGTTTTGAGGCGAATGTTTCATTTTGCCTAGAGGAGTCAGAGGTTATGTAAATAGTGCTTGAAGATGAGGTTTTGTGTTTAATATTTTCAGGAAATGGAGCAAGGTTTCAGAAATTGTGTTTTAGCAATTGAGAAAAACTGTAAAATAACCTCTTATTCAGTTGAGAGAGAGAAAGAGTGAGTGAGAGAGAGAGAGAGAGAGAGAGAGAGAGAGAGAGAGGACTATCTACTGTCACAAATTTGGACAGATTTATTAGATAGGGACTTTAAAACCAGGTGATCTATGATGGACTTACTGTGTCCTTCGTATCTAAACCTGAGTTATTAGCTACACACAGCAGTGTTGAACACAACACTGAGAGGAATCAAATGGCATTTCACTAATTGAATGGCTGAAAGGGCCACAGGCCAGACTAATTGAAAAAGCCAAGTGACAGACAGTGTGTTGCTCTGCTCTGAATTCTGAATGTCTGGCAGGGCAGACTCATTGTCCCACATGAATATCAATGTGCGCGCGCACACACACACACACACACACACACACACACACACACACACACACACACACACACACACACACACACACACACACACACACACACACACACACACACACACACACACACACACACACACACACACACACACACACACACACACACACACACACACACACACACACACACACACACACGTGGGCTAGGGTTAGAGGTTGGAATCACATTTGTATTTTGACCGCTCCCTACGTACCTCCATCATCTTCTCTAACATAGCCAGTGTGCTGTCGGGGATAGCTGGGATAACAGTAGAATACTAATGAAGGATAAATGGAGTTATTGTTGCACAATGCCCAGGGAGCTGGAAAAGGGGGGGGCAGACTACACCAGAGTGGCGTGGCAGTAACTGCAGAGGGAAGCAATTAGTGGGATTAATGGGTGTGGCTTATATCTGATACTTCCTACTGCATCAGCCACTCTCTTTCTAACTCTCTCTTTTCTAACCTTCTTATATCTGATACTTCCTACTGCATCAGCCACTCTCTTTCTAACTCTCTCTTTTCTAACCTTCTTATATCTGATACTTCCTACTGCATCAGCCACTCTCTTTCTAACTCTCTCTTTTCTAACCTTCTTATATCTGATACTTCCTACTGCATCAGCCACTCTCTTTCTAACTCTCTCTTTTCTAACCTTCTTATATCTGATACTTCCTACTGCATCAGCCACTCTCTTTCTAACTCTCTCTTTTCTAACCTTCTTATATCTGATACTTCATACTGCATCAGCCACTCTCTTTCTAACTCTCTCTTTTCTAACCTTCTTATATCTGATACTTCCTACTGCATCAGCCACTCTCTTTCTAACTCTCTCTTTTCTAACCTTCTTATATCTGATACTTCCTACTGCATCAGCCACTCTCTTTCTAACTCTCTCTTTTCTAACCTTCTTATATCTGATACTTCCTACTGCATCAGCCACTCTCTTTCTAACTCTCTCTTTTCTAACCTTCTTATATCTGATACTTCCTACTGCATCAGCCACTCTCTTTCTAACTCTCTCTTTTCTAACCTTCTTATATCTGATACTTCCTACTGCATCAGCCACTCTCTTTCTAACTCTCTCTTTTCTAACCTTCTTATATCTGATACTTCCTACTGCATCAGCCACTCTCTTTCTAACTCTCTCTTTTCTAACCTTCTTATATCTGATACTTCCTACTGCATCAGCCACTCTCTTTCTAACTCTCTCTTTTCTAACCTTCTTATATCTGATACTTCCTACTGCATCAGCCACTCTCTTTCTAACTCTCTCTTTTTCTTGCTCTCTCTCCTTCCAAACACACAGACTTACACCGACACACTTTATGACCACAATATTCAGGGTTGAACCTACAGTATCACTTTTGATCACTACAGTAGGTTTTCAACGCTAAATGATCCCATTCCTACTCATTCTACCAGCCGCCGTCAGACAATACCTGGCAGCACAAGTGTTCCTGCGGACCAGCTCCAGCACCTTGCCCACACTGCTGACGCTGCCGTCTGTGATGATGAACACCTGGCGGGGGCAGGAGCGCTGCACAGGCTGCTGATACACCCAGGACAGCGCCCCCAGCAGGTTGGTTTCCCGCATGTCAGCCCTCATCTTGTGGATGTACTCACAGGACTGTGCCAAGGTCACCTGGGGAGAGGGGAACAGAGCGGAGAGTAAGGGACAGGGGAGGGGAGGGTACAGCCTATTGGTTCATATTGATGGACACGTTAGATAAGCAGTGTGTGGTCACCAAACTATTCTTCTAATTCATTTAATCAATGAGGGGGCATAAAAACTTACGGGTAGCATACATCTACTGTACACAAAATAATTGATAGAGGGATAGTATGATATGCATCAGATTGGGCGAGGAGAAATGAGGGGCACTAACGAGTTTGAATAAATCTCTTGTTATCTGTCTGGTAGAACGGGGTAAATACCTTCCTATTGTTTGATATGTAAACATTGGAAGAGCTCAGTTGATTTGAATTGGAATAAATCAAACAGACATAATCCTATATTTCTATTGACGTTAGAATGTAATCAAGCCCTGTCCAACCTGTCAGGGAATACAAACGTAACAAAGCCCATAGTAGACCATCATTGAACAACATTAACAGTGTAGGTCACCCAACGTCAGCACCTGCACCTGCCTAAACCCAAATCACAAAGGGGACACAAACACCCATGACAATCTGTGATTAATTAAACCAGACAGAGAGAGAGGGAGAGAGAACAGGTTAGGTGGCTATTGCTCATCCTCGTTTTTCCTCATTGTAATATGCATGAAAGGTCACCATATGTTGTTTAACTGCAGTTTGTCCTTGCACAGCCCTGGTCTGGCTAAAACCTGATACTCAGCTGCTAGGGCAACCCTGGTGTGAGCTGACCTGGACTCTGAATGAGGTGGAACAGAGAAGGGGACAGGACAGAAGGTCCACAAGTGATTTATTTTTTAAAATTCATCAAGGTCCTGCTGAGAACACCTTGTCTGATTGAGCGTGTAAAGCTCTTCACTTTAACATGGTTTGTAGATCTTCATACATGTAAGGTTGGATGGAAGCTCATGGTTGCTCAGCAAATGGAGACCCATTGTCAAGGTTACACAGTATACTTCACATTCATTTGGCGATTGAGCCCTGCAGATTTCTCTTAATGCATATATATGGATCTACAATCTACATATATATGGATCTACAATAACAGATTGTGGGGAATATCAGTGCAAGTCAATAATAGATTAATTCTTTGAGGTGTGAAAGCATCTGACAAACTTTGACTTTGAACTATTCATTTGAGCTCTGACGTAGTACTTACATCTGTGCAGAGCTTGCTGGTGGTGAACAGGGCTTTGATGGTGGTGCCGAAGCCTATGATGTTGAGCATGGTGCCTGGAGGAAGACTCTTCAGAGCTACCACCATTGGTTCCTTGGGACAGGAAGTAGACATGGGTTTAGTATACCATCTATTGCACCTTGCCTATGTCGCTCGGCCATCACTCGTCCATATGTTTATATGTACATATTCTCACTCACCCCTTTTAGATTTGTGTGTATTAGGTAGTTGTTGGTGAACTGTTAGATTACTTGTTAGATATTACTGCACTGTCGTAACCAGAAGCACAGCTTGGCACAGCTTGGAAAATTCCAGAAAATTATGTCATGGCTTTAGACACTTCTGATAGGCTAATTGACATCATTTGAGTCAACTGGAGGTGTACCTGTGGATGTATTTCAAGGCCTACCTTCAAACTCAGTGCCTCTTTGCTTGACATCATGGGAATATCAAAAGAAATCAGCCCAAAAAAATTGTAGACCTCCACAACTCTGGTTCATCCGTGGGAGCAATTTCCAAACACCTGAAGGTACCACGTTCATCTGTACAAACAATAGTACGCAAGTAAAAACACCTAGGGACCACACAGCCGTCATACCGCTCAGGAAGGAGACGCGTTCTGTCTCCTAGAGATGAACGTACTTTGGTGAGAAAAGTGCAAATCAATCACAGAACAACAGCAAAGGACCATGTGAAGATACTGGAGGAAACGGGTACAAAAGTATCTATATCCACAGTAAAACGAGTCCTATATCGACATAACCTGAAAGGTCGGTCAGCAAGGAAGAAGCCACTGCTCCAAAACCACCATAAAAATCTAGACTACGGTTTACAACTGCACATGGGGGAAAAGATCGTAGGCTTGCAAGGGGGAGGCTTGCAACCCGAAGTACACCATCCCAACAGTGAAGCACGGGGGTGGCAGCATCATGTTGTGGGGTTGCTTTGCTGCAAGAGGGACTGGTGCACTTCACAAAATAGATGGCATCATGAGGATGGAAAATGATGTGGATATATTGATACAACATCTCAAGACATCAGTCAGGAATTTACAGCTTGGTCGCAAATGGGTCTTCCAAATGGACAATGACCCCAAGCATACTTCCAAAGTTGTGGCAAAATGGCTTAAGGACAACAAAGTCAAGGTATTGGAGTGGCCATCACAAAGCCCTAACCTTAATCATATAGAAAGTTTGTGGGCAGAAGCGTGTGCGAGCAAGGAGGCCTACAAACCTGATTCAGTTACACCAGCTCTGTCAGGAGGAATGGGCCAAAATTCACCCAACTTATTGCGGGAAGCTTGTGGAAGGCTACCCGAATCGTTTTACCCAAGTTGAACAATTTAAAGGCAATGCTACCAAATACTAATTGAGTGTATGTAAACTTCTGACCCACTGGGAATGTGATGAAAGAAATTAAAGCTTAAATAGGTAATTTTCTCTACTATTATTCTGACATTTCACAGTCTTAAACAAATTGGTGATCCTAACTGACCTGAGACAGGGCATTTTTACTAGGATTAAATGTCAGGAATTTTGAAAAACTGAGTTTAATTAAATGTATTTGGCTACGATGTATGTAAATCTCCTACTTCACCTGCAGGCGAAATTTTATCCCTTCCTCTTCACTATGTGTTTTCTCCATCATCACCTTGATGCGGTGGATGTTGATGCCGCTCATGCTGCCGCTGCGGTCTATGAGGAAGAGCAGTTCCCTGGTGGCACGGTGCAGCTCTGGAGGCTCAGACAGCAGGTCAGGACAGAAGTTGAGCATCAGGACCGGGCTGCTCAGGATGTCCTTGTGGTACCGCTTTCTCACAAACTCCAACTGTACAGGAGGATTGATTGATATAATTTATTAGACAATAAAAAAAACAGATACAGCCAGAATATACTGTGTGTTTGTCCAAATAATGTATAGATGTATTATAAGGACATGAAAGGCTATTTGCTGGGTACTGGGTTGGGTAAATAGTTTAAAGGAAATATAATGAAGCCACACACTGTTGTTTGCGCCCACTGATTGTTTCGCTTTCGGTCCAGCTCACCTTCTTCTCTGGTTCCAGCTCTTTGCGAGCACAGCGAATGAAGTCGCGGCGGGAACAGATCTGCTGCTCGTATTGGCTGAAGGTGAGCCGACCCCTCTCCAGGATAACCAATGGGCTGTGAGGCTCTGGAGTAGAGAGTTTGGAGACAGAACTCATGATCAGTGAGATAAGGAAGGAGGCCATCAGAGACTATTGTGACACACGCACACACACACACGCACACATGCACAACCACACACACAGACACTCTCTCTCACCGCTGAGGTGCAGTATGATCTCTATGTGTCTGTCATAGGGGTGTTCCTGTGCCAAGGTGATGTAGGTGGAGGAAGCACTCTGGGCGCTGGGGTCTGCATCTGCCCTGAGTGCATGGGTAGGGCTTTCCAGACCTGGGAAGGAGAAAGGGACAAGAGAAGCCCAGTTCAACAACAACACTTAGGTGAAGGGGATAGGGGTAGGGGCCAGCTAGAGGAAGGGGCTGGGGAAAGGGTACGCTCCCTCTCAGACAGGCCGGAGTGATTCCACTCCCATACAGGCCCTCCTAGTGCCCAATCTGATTGAGTAGCCTAATCCCCCCCCCCCCCCACCTAATATCTTGACTGCTGCACAGTGCAGTTACAGTAGCCTGGCCCTGTTCCAAACACACCCACCACCTCCTTCATTTCTCAGCTCCCTTACTCTGTCCCCGTCCCTGGGCTGCCTCACTCTGAGCTCATTGTCCCGCCTCCCCAGACACATTTCATATATCACTATGGGAGTGCCAGGGCCAATTGTATCTGTCACTATATCATTACAGGAGACAGGCTAAAGATAGAAAGAGCTGTTTCTCCCACCCACTCAAGTGTTTGCTGTACTCAAAGAACTCTGCGTCACCAAACCAGGAGGAGATAGGGATGATATTGTAGTGATCCTCGCTATATGAGCCAAGTGGCACGATGCCTAGGGTGTTTGCCTTTCTCACCAGCGACCCGGGTTTGCTTCCCTGCCCGTCCGTTTGCTACACTGGTGTCAAAAGTGGGATGGCGGCGGTAAGGCCATCGGAATTGCACGGCCCAGAAGTGTGAGGGGGCTGTGAGGGGCCGAAGCACGGGGATGTGCTTTTCTGTTCTAAGGGGGCAGTGTATCAAGCCTATATGAACCAAGTTACAATTACCACCAAATGGGTTAACACTATTTGCATGATGCGTAGGCCTTTCATGCCAGTGACCCTGGTTCACTTCCCTGCCCTGCTGTTTGCTACAATAGCAAAGCTACTTCATGGGAAAGAGGTATGTTGACCAATGGGACTTCCTGGGTAAATAAATGTGGGCCGATAGATGGGTATATAATATGGGTATACCAGCCAGCAGGCATGCCCCTCGGACCAGCAGCTGGAAGTTGAGCTCATAGGGTGCCAGGTTGGTGGCAGGGCTGGTGAAGATGGCATGGGCACACTGTTGCTCCGAACCCAAAACCCTCTCCTGTTTCCCTGAGGTGGCTCCAAAACAACTGGTGGGTCTGGGGGGGGAATATTAAGCACCAGAGTTTGAATTACACATGACCTTTTGGTTGTTTTTATTGAATTGAATGAATTTTATTGACAGAAAAACTACCCAACATTCAGATCATTTTCAAGGGGGAGGGAAATACCGTGTTTCATCTGATTTCACCCCATTTTCGCTTTTGCTTGCAGTCACCCGCCCTGTGGCGATGGGAGTGAGTACTGTGGGGTAGACCAGGCGGATCGCGCCACTCTTCAAGGTGGGGAGTTCCACGGTCGTACTTATGATGACAGATACTATGTCCATCGAGCCAATGACCCCTGTGCCTACGACGAAGGTGGTTCGCTCCAAGTCTTCATCCAGGATGAGATGGCCTAAAAGACAGAGATTCAGATAAAAAATGGTCAGTGCATGGTTCCATGGATTGAATAGAATCCTAACATTCACTTCAAGTCGATACATTTTTTTACACTAAGTGAAAGCCATTTCACGAAGAGGCAAGACGACAAATCCTTTTAGCTTCAGTCCTCTGCCCCATCCTACAAGATTATACCATTCTGTTAAATGAATCAAATGAACGAGGTAAAGGGCATTTCTATTCTGGTAGAGATTCTTTACTCTTCTACAGTTCTAAGCATCTAAATGTATAGCCTACAAAGTGATTTATAAAGAGAGTTCCAGGATTCATAATAGGAATGCATGCCTGGGTGTTGTGATACGTTCAGAGATAGGTAGGAGGTCTCTCTGAACGAGAGGGAGACTAATGGCATGTCTCCGGGTGGGCGGTCTCACTAAATGGATTAGCTTGAGACTCTTCAGTAAAAGCCTAACTGATTTCTTTTAGCGGCTGGTTTGGATGAGCAGGGTATTAGGTACAACTTTACATTCCTGTCGTTTAGCAGACACTCCTATCCAGAGCCACTTACAGTTAGTGCCTTCATTTTACAATACAGTGGATAGGCGAAACAACCACATGTCGCAGTCTTAGTTAATACATTTTCCCTCAGTAAAGAAGTTATCAGCTAAGTTAGTGCTAGTGGAAAAGACAAGTGCAAGGTCTTTTTTGGGGGGAGGGGGGAGGTAAGACAGCTTTATTATGGTGATAGATGCTGAAGATGCTGAAGAGTTAGAGTTTCAGACACTTTCAGAAGATTGGCAGGGACTCTGCTGTCCTAACAGGGACTCTGCTGTCCTAACAGAGCCTCTGCTGTCCTAACAGGGACTCTGCTGTCCTAACAGAGACTCTGCTGTCCTAACAGGGACTCTGCTGTCCTAACAGGGACTCTGCTGTCCCAACAGGGACTCTGCTGTCCTAAAAGGGACTCTGCTGTCCTAAAAGGGACTCTGCTGTCCTAACAGGGACACTGCTGTCCTAACAGGGACTCTGCTGTCCTAACAGGGACTCTGCTGTCCTAACAGGGACTCTGCTGTCCTAACAGGGACTCTGCTGTCCTAACAGGGACTCTGCTGTCCTAACAGAGACTCTGCTGTCCTAACAGCTGTCCTAACAGCTATCCTAGCATCAAAAATGTTTAGTCCCTGGTGTACCTGAGTCCCTGGTGTGCCTTA
Source organism: Oncorhynchus mykiss (assembly GCF_057628025.1). Classification (NCBI taxonomy): domain Eukaryota; kingdom Metazoa; phylum Chordata; class Actinopteri; order Salmoniformes; family Salmonidae; genus Oncorhynchus; species Oncorhynchus mykiss. The sequence continues at coordinate 4,207,829 of NC_143049.1, forward strand.
GTCCCTGGTGTGCCTTAGTCCCTGGTGTGCCTGAGTCCCTGGTGTGCCTGAGTCCCTGGTGTGCCTGAGTCCATGGTGTGCCTTAGTTCCTGGTGTGCCTGAGTCCCTGGTGTGCCTTAGTCCCTGGTGTGCCTTAGTCCCTGGTGTGCCTTAGTCCCTGGTGTGCCTGAGTCCCTGGTGTGCCTTAGTCCCTTGTGTGCCTTAGTCCCTGGTGTGCCTTAGTCCCTGGTGTGCCTTAGTCCCTGGTGTACCTGAGTCCCTGTGTTGTCTCTCTACTGATTAAAGATTACTTCGTGAAAGTTAGAGAAAGGAAAACATGAAATAGGACCAAACAGAATCTGTGGGCAGTGGTGAAAAGTACATAAGTTAAAATACTTTAAAGTACTACTTAAGTACTTTTATGGGATAGCTGTACTTTACTTTTATACTTTTGACAACTTTTACTTTTACTAAACTACATTGCTAAAGAAATTAATGTACTTTTTACTCCTTACATTTCAATGATACCCAAAAGTACTAACTACATTTTGAATGCTTAGCAGGATAGGAAAATGGTCTAATTCACTCACTTATCAAGAGAACATCCCCAGTCATCTATACTGACTCTGATCTGGCAGATTCACTAAACACAAATGCTTTGCTTGTAAATGATGTGTTGTAGTGTGCCCCTGGCTATCCATAAATCAAAATGTCAAGAAAATCGTTCCGTCTGGTTTGCTTAATATGAGGAATTTGAAATTATTTATACTTTTACTTTGATACTTAAGGATATTTTAGCGATTACATTTTCTTTTGACACTAAAGTACATTTAAAACCAAATACTTTTACTAAAGTATTTTATTGGGTGATTTTCACTTTCACTTGAGTCATTATCTTTTATGGTATCTTTACTTTTACTCAAGTATGACAAATAGGTACTTTTTCCACCACTGTCTGTGGGTTATGCCTTAAGCTTTTAGAAATGAAAAATACCTTCTGATTCCCCTCTTCCCTCCTTCTATCCATCCAGCCCTATCTCTACCTCCCTCCTTCTCTCCTTCTATCCATCCAGCCCTATCTCTACCTCCCTCCTTCCCTCCTTCTATCCATCCAGCCCTATCTCTACCTCCCTCCTTCCCTCCTTCTATCCATCCAGCCCTATCTCTACCTCCCTCCTTCCCTCCTTCTATCCATCCAGCCCTATCTCTACCTCCCTCCTTCCCTCCTTCTATCCATCCAGCCCTATCTCTACCTCCCTCCTTCCCTCCTTCTATCCATCCAGCCCTATCTCTACCTCCCTCCTTCCCTCCTTCTATCCATCCAGCCCTATCTCTACTTCCCTCCTTCTATCCATCCAGCCCTATCTCTACCTCCCTCCTTCCCTCCTTCTATCCATCCAGCCCTATCTCTACCTCCCTCCTTCCCTCCTTCTATCCATCCAGCCCTATCTCTACCTCCCCTCTTCCCTCCTTCTATCCATCCAGCCCTATCTCTACCTCCCTCCTTCCCTCCTTCTATCCATACAGCCCTATCTCTACCTCCCTCCTTCCCTCCTTCTATCCATCCAGCCCTATCTCTACCTCCCTCCTTCCCTCCTTCTATCCATCCAGCCCTATCTCTACCTCCCTCCTTCCCTCCTTCTATCCATCCAGCCCTATCTACCTCCCTCCTTCCCTCCTTCTATCCATCCAGCCCTATCTCTACCTCCCTCCTTCCCTCCTTCTATCCATACAGCCCTATCTCTACCTCCCTCCTTCCCTCCTTCTATCCATCCAGCCCTATCTCTACCTCCCTCCTTCCCTCCTTCTATCCATCCAGCCCTATCTCTACCTCCCTCCTTCCCTCCTTCTATCCATCCAGCCCTATCTCTACCTCCCTCCTTCCCTCCTTCTATCCATCCAGCCCTGTCTCTACCTCCCTCCTTCCCTCCTTCTATCCATACAGCCCTATCTCTACCTCCCTCCTTCCCTCCTTCTATCCATACAGCCCTATCTCTACCTCCCTCCTTCCCTCCTTCTATCCATCCAGCCCTATCTCTACCTCCCTCCTTCCCTCCTTCTATCCATCCAGCCCTATCTCTACCTCCCTCCTTCCCTCCTTCTATCCATCCAGCCCTATCTCTACCTCCCTCCTTCCCTCCTTCTATCCATCCAGCCCTATCTCTACCTCCCTCCTTCCCTCCTTCTATCCATACAGCCCTATCTCTACCTCCCTCCTTCCCTCCTTCTATCCATCCAGCCCTATCTCTACCTCCCTCCTTCCCTCCTTCTATCCATACAGCCCTATCTCTACCTCCCTCCTTCCCTCCTTCTATCCATACAGCCCTATCTCTACCTCCCTCCTTCCATCCCTACCTTCCTTCCTTCCTCCTTCCCTCGCGCTCTCCATCCTTTCCCTCCATCTATCCCTCCCTCCTTCTCTTCTGCCGTACATCTCTCCTTCCCCCCTTTGTTCACCGTTGGTACACTGCATGTCCAGGCTGGATCCCCCGCAGCAGCCCCACTCCAATCTATCCCTCCCTCCTTCCCTTCTGCCGTACATCTCTCCTTCCCCCCTTTGTTCACCGTTGGTACACTGTATGTCCAGGCTGGATCCCCCGCAGCAGCCCCACTCCCATCTATCCCTCCCTCCTTCCCTTCTGCCGTACATCTCTCCTTCCCCCCTTTGTTCACCGTTGGTACACTGTATGTCCAGGCTGGATCCCCCGCAGCAGCCCCACTCCCATCTATCCCTCCCTCCTTCCCTTCTGCCGTACATCTCTCCTTCCCCCCTTTGTTCACCGTTGGTACACTGTATGTCCAGACTGGATCCCCCGCAGCAGCCCCACTCCCATCTATCCCTCCCTCCTTTCCTTCTGCCGTACATCTCTCCTTCCCCCCTTTGTTCACCGTTGGTACACTGTATGTCCAGGCTGGATCCCCCGCAGCAGCCCCACTCCCGTCCGTTGCCACATTGGCCGTCGAGCCCCGATCCTGGGCAGCAGTCCAGACAGCAATCCTCCAGCTTCCCCCGGCTCTGGATCTGAACTCCCACCATGCGGCCGGCGATGACCGCCTCAAAGCCCACCACCACCTCCTTCTCCCCCAGCGGGTACACAAACACACCTTGGGGGAGAGGGGTGGGGGGTAGGGGCATTGAATAAAGGACAGCAGACAGCAGTTGAAGAACTGCATTACAGAAAGACTATTACAGAAAGACAAGACCAAGACTAGATCTGGCTTGAGATGTTGTGGCTTGATATGTGACTAACCGATTGCTAAGGCCCAAAATCCCCCCTCCCCCCATGACATCAGTGTGTGACCTCACCCTCCACAGGTTCGGTGTCTGTGTTGGCGTAGGTGAGATGTGCGGTGATGCCCAGGGAGCAGCCGTTGGCACAGGACTTGATGCAGGAGGCCTTGAGGAGAAGCGGGGCCCACGTGGACCGGTTTCTCAGGCCAACCATCGTCTCTGGATGTGAGGAAGAGAGAAAATCCTTGAGTTCAATGTGTGTGTGTGATTGTGTGTGTGTGTGCATGTGTGTGTGGGTGTGTGCGCGCGTGTGTGTGCAGACCCATTCAAATGGCCTCAGTTTCTAGCGTTATCAAGGGGAAGGATCAGAAGCACAGTATGGAAAGTTCTTTGACCAATTATGTGCTTCTAAATTGGGCTTTCTCTCAATTGATGGAAAGAACATTGGCCTCGAATCAGCTCTGATAATTATTTCAAAATGTCAGCTAAAGGTCCCCACATTTAATGAACCTTGCTGCAGGGCATTTGTGCCAGGTTGGTATAATAAAGAAAATGTAAATATGTACTGTTTTCACATGAATTACCTGTGTAACTGTGAGATATATTTATTTACAGCAGCCCCGTCTTGCCTTGGGCTTCTACTCTGGCAACCGAGCTATCCCCTCTCTCCACCTGCATAGCAACCGGTTGCAGCAGTGTTGAAGGCCAACTCAATCATTAACAGATTGGTCAACACTCCATGGGCTCCTGGGCAGCATCTCCTCAACGGCTACCTGATGCAAATCCATACTATACAGCTTCACAAGTCTTATATGACCACAGAGGAGATAAGAGTGGGTGGGTGGTATGATGTATCTTTAGGTTGTGTTAGTGGCACAATACGGGAGCTCAGGTAAGAGATCAGGTAAGCTTGTTGGGTTACTGGAACCTCTTAGAAAACCTACGAAACAGGTGCTCCTCAAAAGAATGTTAGTGTAAATAAGAGATCTAGTAACAAATAGAAACTATTCTCATCTTGAAAAGACTTACATCTTGTTGTTTAGGACTTTAAACTCACAGGGACGTCCTTCCAGTATAACATCACCTTGTTGCTTGCTCTAACCCTCTTGCTTGCATCAAACACAACACAACATGAAATAGATGAATCAAACTAGGCAGCCATGTTCTTTACGAAAGCAACACAGCTGCTGCAATTAAGCCCAGCAGGTCAAAGAAGAACATAAAACACACTTCTTAGTGATTGACCTTTTAACCACTCCTTGAATAAAACAATGTTCTGGGAATCTGGACTATAACCTGCAGGTGTAATGGTTTCTAATGGTTTAGTGTTAGCGGACTCACAGCTCAGTGAGCAGCAAACTGTGGAGTGCAGACTGTGACTGTTTGCTTTGGTCTGGGTAATGGTCTCTACATCCACCTCTGACTAAGTAGATCAACAGCTTCCATCTGGCTACTGTGCTTTGGAGGGATGGAGGGGGAGCAGCAAATACATGTCTGTTTGGGAGAAGGGGAGGGCAGAAATAAGCCAAACCAGCATTCAACCACAAACACGCGGTCAGAGTAAAACACACAGCAGGAAAGGTTACTTGTTAAATGTAAATGTCTAGATCTTACAATTAAAATGTTTCGTCATCTTCCATAAAGTACTAATGAATAAATCTGTTTAACATACGCTTTGGCTGATATGAAAGGGTCCCGGTATGTAGATGGCAAACCCATACTGTGCCTTACCTATTTTGTCTCATAAAAAAATGTCCAAGGGAGATCTGATACAACAGGCTGCTTCTTCTGCTGTTTGGGTTCAGGGTTGTTCTCTATGAATGAAGTCTCTTCTGACTTCACCCCTTCTGATTTAAACAAAACCTTTCATACTTGTTTGCCCATGGAAGAACTGGTCAGAAAGTGAGGAGAAAGAGGGCCTCAAATATGACCAATTGTGCATATCCCACCCTACCATGAGACATCCAAGTCTTCAACACTGAAAAATATAAAAGTTGGGTTAGATATTATTTACAAAATTCGGTCATTTTTTAACCTTTAACGTAAATGGTCTAAAAACATTTTCACATCTGTTGTATCTCAGACCCTATTTTACATCATATGAGGTATTTATGTTGTATCTCAGACCCTATTTTACATCATATGAGGTATTTATGTTGTATCTCAGACCCTATTTTTACATCATATGAGGTATTTATGTTGTATCTCAGACCCTATTTTACATCATATGAGGTATTTATGTTGTCAGTTGAGACACAGCATACTCTTAAATACAGGGTGGGTGTCATTTCAATCATAGAAGTAGAATTCATAGAATGGACATTTCCATTAAGATCACTACAATTTAGCTGGTACACCATGAAATTTTAATTGAGTAGAAACTTTAATTTCCAATTACCAGATGGCCGCCAGTCCACCCAGCATCGAATGTCAACTTGAATGGAAATGTATGTTCTATTATCTATTTTTCAGTAAAGGGAAAGGGTGATACCTAGTCAGTTGTATAACTGAAATGTGTCTTCTGCATTTAACCCAGCCTTTATGAATCAGGTTTTTTCCCACCTTGCCATCTCGGGGATACGAACCAGTAACCTTTATGAATCAGGTGTTTTCCCACCTTGCCATCTCGGGGATACGAACCAGTAACCTTTATGAATCAGGTTTTTTCCCACCTTGCCATCTCGGGGATACGAACCAGTAACCTTTATGAATCAGGTGTTTTCCCACCTTGCCATCTCGGGGATACGAACCAGTAACCTTTATGAATCAGGTTTTTTCCCACCTTGCCATCTCGGGGATACGAACCAGTAACCTTTATGAATCAGGTTTTTTCCCACCTTGCCATCTCGGGGATACGAACCAGTAACCTTTATGAATCAGGTTTTTTCCCAACTTGCCATCTCGGGGATACGAACCAGTAACCTTTATGAATCAGGTTTTTTCCCACTTTGCCATCTCGGGGATACGAACCAGTAACCTTTATGAATCAGGTTTTTTCCCACCTTGCCATCTCGGGGATACGAACCAGTAACCTTTATGAATCAGGTTTTTTCCCACCTTTTCCATCTCGGGGATACGAACCAGTAACCTTTATGAATCAGGTTTTTTTCCCACCTTGCCATCTCGGGGATACGAACAAGTAACCTTTTGATTACTGCCCAACACCCTACAAGGTAGCCAAATAGTCTTCCATAGGAAACCTAACAGTCTAATTTAAATCAAAGAATCTTCCCACAACTCATTCTCTGACATTCTCCAACCATAATAAAAAAAATGTGTGTGTGTGTGGGGGGGGGGGGGGGTAGATCAGCTTTAATATTGCTGATTGATTGTAGCTTCCATCATGTACATATACATACAGTGCCTTTGGAAAGTATTCAGACCCCTTCACTTTTTCCACATTTTGTTATGTTACAACCTTATTCTAAAATTGATTACATAGTTTAATAAGGGGACAAATCTACACACAATAACCCATAATGACAAAGCAAACACTGATTTTTAGAAATGTTTGCAAATGTATGTACATTTACATAAGTATTCAGATCCTTTACTCAGTCCTTTGTTGAAGCACCATTGGGAGAGATTACAGCCGACTCTTCTTGGGTATGACGCAACAAGTTTGGCACGCCTACAGTGAGGCAAAAAAGTATTTAGTCAGCCACCAATTGTGCAAGTTCTCCCACTTAAAAAGATGAGAGATGCCTGTAATTTTATGACTATGACAGACAACTATGACAATTATGACAGACAAAATTAGAAAAAAAATCCAGAAAATCACATTGTAGGATTTTTAATGAATTTATTTGCAAAATATGGTGGAAAATAGGTATTTGGTCACCTACAAACAAGCAAGATTTCTGGCTCTCACAGACCTGTAAATTCTTCTTTAAGAGGCTCCTCTGTCCTCCACTCGTTACCTGTATTAATGGCACCTGTTTGAACTTGTTATGAGTATAAAAGACACCTGTCCACAACCTCAAACAGTCACACTCCAAACTCCACTATGGCCAAGACCAAAGAGCTGTCAAAGGATACCAGAAACAAAATTGTAGACCTGCACCAGGCTGGGAAGACTGAATCTGCAATAGGTAAGCAGCTTGGTTTGAAGAAATCAACTGTGGGAGCAATAATTAGGAAATGGAAGACATACAAGATCACTGATAATCTCCCTCGATCTGGGGCTCCACGCAAGATCTCACCCCGTGGGGTCAAAATGATCACAAGAACGGTGAGCAAAAATCCCAGAACCACACGGGGGGACCTAATGAATGACCTGCAGAGAGCTGGGACCAAAGTAACAAAGTAACACACTACGCAGCCAGGGACTCAAATCCTGCAGTGCATGACGTGTCCCCCTGCTTAAGCCAGTACATGTCCAGGCCCGTCTGAAGTTTGCTACAGAACATTTGGATGATCCAGAAGAAGATTGGGAGAATGTCATATGGTCAGATGAAACCAAAATATAACTTTTTGGTAAAAACTCAACTCGTCGTGTTTGGAGGACAAAGAATGCTGAGTTGCATCCAAAGAACACCATACCTACTGCGAAGCATGGGGGTGGAAACATCATGCTTTGAGGTTGTTTTTCTGCAAAGGGACCAGGACGACTGATCCGTGTAAAGGAAAGAATGAATGGGTCCCATGTATCGTGAGATTTTGAGTGAAAACCTTCCATCAGCAAGGGCATTGAAGATGAAACGTGGCTGGGTCTTTCAGCATGACAATGATCCCAAACACACCGCCCGGGCAATGAAGGAGTGGCTTCGTAAGAAGCATTTCAAGGTCCTGGAGTGGCCTAGCCAGAAGCATTTCAAGGTCCTGGAGTGGCCTAGCAAGTCTCCAGATCTCAAACCCATAGAAAATCTTTGGAGGGAGTTGAAAGTCCGTGTTGCCCAGCAACAGCCCCAAAACATCACTACTCTAGAGGAGATCTGCATGGAGGAATGGGCCAAAATACCAGCAACAGTGTGTGAAAACCTTGTGAAGACTTACAGAAAACGTTTGACCTCTGTCATTACCAACAAAGGGTATATAACAAAGTATTGAGATAAACTTGTGTTATTGACCAAATACTTATTTTCCACCATAATTTGCAAATAAATTAATAAAAAATCCTACAATGTGGTTTTCTGGATTTTTTTCTCATTTTGTCTGTCATAGTTGAAATGTACCTATGATGAAAATTACAGGCCTCTCTCACCTTTTTAAGTGGGATAACTTGCACAATTGGTGGCTGACTAAATACTTTTTTGCCACACTGTATATTAGGGTAGTTTCTTTCATTCTTTTCTGCAGATCCTCTCAAGAACTGTCAGGTTGGATGGGGAGCGTCGCTGCACAGCTATTTTCAGGTCTCTCCAGAGATGTTCGATCGGTTTCAAGTCCGGGCTGTGGCTAGGCCACTCAAGGACATTCAGAGACTTGCCACTCTTGCGTTGTCTTGGCTGTGTGCTTAGGGTCGTGGTCCTGTTGGAAGGTGCACCTTTGTGCCAGACTAAGGTCCTGAGCCCTCTGGAGCAGGTTTTCATCAAAGAACTCTCTGTGCCTTTCTCAGTTTATCTTTCCCTCGATCCTGACTAGTCTCGCAGTCCCTAACGCTGAAAAACAGCGTGATGCTGTACCATGCTTCGCCGTAGGGATGGTGCCAGGTCTCCTCCAGATGTGAGACTTGGCATTCAGGACAAAGAGTTCTTGGTTTCATCAGACCAGAGAATCTAGTTTCTCATGGTCTGAGAGTCTTAAGGTGCCTTTTGATAAACTCCAAGAGGGCTGTCATGTGCCTTTTAGTGAGGAGTGGCTTCCGTCTGGCCACTATACCATAAAGGCTTGATTGGTGGAGTGATGAAGAGATGGTTGTCCTTCTGAAAGGCTCGACCATCTCCACAGATTGCTCAATTTGGCCGTGAGGCCAGCTCTAGTAAAAGTCTTGGTGGTTCCAAATTTCATTAATTTAAGAATGATGGAGGCCACTGTGTTCTTGGGGACCTTCAATGCTGCAGAAATGTTTTGGTACCCTTTCCCAGATCTGTGCCTCGACACAATCCTGTTTCGGAGCTCTATGGACAATTCCTTTGACCCGATGGCTTGGTTTTTGCTCTGACATGCACTGTCAACTGTGGGACCTTATGTAGCCAGGTGTGTGCCTTTCTAAATCATGCCCCAATAAATTGAATTTACCACAGGTAGACCCCAATCAAGTTGTAGAAACATCTCAAGGATGATCAATGGAAACAGGATGCACCTGAGCTCAATTTGGAGTTTCATAACAAAGGGTCTGAATACTTATTTACATAAGGTATTTTTTTATTTATTCTAAAAACTTGTTTTCACTTTGTCAGTATGGGTTATTGTGTGTAGATTGATGAGGGGAAACAATTATTTACTTCATTTTAGAACAAGGCTGTAACGTAACAAAATGTGGAAAAATTGAAGGGGTCTGAATACTTTCTGAATGCACTGTACATACATATATATATACACACATATATATTCCAGTGGGTCAGTAGTTTACATGCACTAAGTTGACTGTGCCTTTAAACAGCTTGGAAAAGTCCAGAAAATTATGTCATGGCTTTAGAAGCTTCTAATAGGCTAATGGACATCATTTGAGTCAATTGGAGGTGTACCTGTGGATGTATTTCAAGGTCTACCTTCAAGCTCAGTGCCTCTTTGCTTGACATCATGGGAAAATCATAAGAAATCAGCCAAGACCTCAGAAAAAAAATTGTCGACCTCCACAAGTCTGGTTCATCCTTGGGAGCAATTTCCAAACACTCGAAGGTACCACGTTCATCTGTACAAACAATAGTATGCAAGTATAAACACCATGGGACTACGCAGCCATCATATCGCTCAGGAAGGAGACGTGTTCTGTCTCCTAGAGATGAACGTGCTTTGGTGCGAAAAGTGCAAATAAATCACAGATTTAGCAAAGGACCTTGTGAAGATGTTCGAGGAAACAGGTACAAAAGTATCAATATCCACAGTAAAACAAGTCCTATATCGACATAACCTGAAAGGCCGGTCAGCAAGGAAGAAGTCACTGCTCCAAACCACCATAAAAATCTAGACTACGGTTTGCAACTGCACAAGGGGACAAAGGTCATACTTTTTGGAGAAATGTCCTCTGGTCTGCTGAGGCAAAAAATAATGGTTTGGCCATATATTGAAGCAACATATCAAGACATCAGTCAGGAAGTTAAAGCTGGGTTGCAAAATGCGTCTTCCAAATGGACAATGACCCCAAGCATACTTCCAAAGTTGTGGCAAAATGGCTTAAGGACAACAAAGTCAAAGTATTGGAGTGGCCATCACAAAGCACTGACCTCAATCCTATAGAAAATTTGTGGACAGAACTGAAAAAGAGCGTGCGAGCAAGGAGGCCTACAAACCTGACTCAGTTACACCAGCTCTGTCAGGAGGAATGGGCAAAAATTCACCCAACTTATTGTGGGAAGCTTGTGGAAGGCTACCCAAATCGTTTGACCCAAGTTAAACAATTTAAAGGCAATGCTACCAAATACTAATTGAGTGTATGTAAACTTCTGACCCACTGGGAATGTGATGAAAGAAATAAAAGCTGAAATGAATCATTCTCTCTGCTATTATTCTGGCATGTCACATTCTTAAAATAAAATGGTGATCCTAACTGACCTAAGACAGGGTATTTTTACTAGGATTAAATGTCAGGAATTGTGAGAAACTGTGTTTAGATGTATTTGGCTAAGGTGTATGTAAACTTCCGACTTCAACTGTACGTATATATACAGTACCAGTCAAAAGTTTGGACACACTTACTCATTCAAGGGTTTTTATTAATTTTACTATTTTCTACATTGTATAATAATAGTGAAGACATCTAAACTATGAAATAACACATATGGAATCATGTGGTAACAAATAGATCTTAGATTGCAGATTCTTCAAAGTAGCCACCCTTTTCCTTGATGACAGCTTTGCACACGCATGTTATTCTCTCAACCAGCTTCACCTGAAATGCTTTTCCAACCGTCTTGAAGGAGTTCCCACATATGCTGAGCACTTGTTGGCAGTATTTCCTTCACTCTGCGGTCCGAATCATCCCAAACCATCTTAATTTGGTTGAGGTTGGGGAATTGTGGAGGCCAGGTCATCTGATGCAGCACTCCATCACTCTCCTTCTTGGTCAAATAGCCCTTGCACAGCCTGGAGGTGTGTTGGATCATTGTCCTGTTGAAAAACAAATGATAATCCCACTAAGCGCAAACCTGATGGGATGAGTGTGCCTTGAATTCTGAATAAATCACTGACAGTGTCACCAGAAAAGCAACCCCTCACCATCACACCTTCTCCTCCGTGCTTCCTGGTGGGAACCACATGCGGAGATCATCCGTTCACCTACTCTGCGTCTCACAAAGACACAGCAGTTGGAACCAAAAATCTCAAATATGGACTTCCACCTGTCTTCCACAGATTTCCACCTGTCTAATGTCCATTGCTCGTGTTTCTTGGACTAAGCAAGTCACTGCTTCTTATTGGTGACTTTAGTAGTGGTTTCTTTGCAGCAATTTGAGCATGAAGGCCTGATTCACACAGTCTCCTCTGAGCAGTTGGTGTTGAGATGTGTCTCTTACTTGAACATCTTGAAGCATTTATTTGAGCTGCAATTTCTGAGGCTGGTAACTCTAATGAACGTATCCTCTGCAGCAGCGATAGCTCTGGGTCTTCCTTTCCTGTGGCGATCCTCATGAGAGCCATTTTCATCATAGCGCTTGATGTTTTTTGCGACTGCACTTGAAGAAACTTTAAAATTTCTTGAAATGTTCCGCATTGACTGACCTTTATGTCTTAAAGTAATGATGGACTGTCGTTTCTCTTTGCTTATTTGAGCTGTTCTTCCCATAATATGGACTTGGTCTTTCACCAAATAGGGCTATCTTCTGTATACCACCTCTACCTTGTCACAACACAACTGATTGGCTCAAACGCATTAAGAAGGAAAGAAAATCCATAAATGTACTTTTACCAAGGCACACCTGTCAATTGAAATGCATTCAAGGTGACTACCTCATGAAGCTGGTTGAGAGAATGCCAAGAGTGTGCATCTTTTAAAAATATATCTTACCACCCCTCCCCTAATTGGAGTAAACTAATGAACATCAACACTTCAGCTTATACTTTCAGTTTATACATTTTACAGACACAATCTCTTTTACAATAGTAATCTTTTGTTTGTTTTTTCTCCTGTCCTTCCTCTACCCTCTGACCCTCCCATCTATTACTGATGTCCTTCCTCTACCCTCTAACCCTCCCATCTATTGCTGATGTCCTTCCTCTACCCTCTAACCCTCCCATCTATTACTGATGTCCTTCCTCTACCCTCTGACCCTCCCATCTATTACTGATGTCCTTCCTCTACCCTCTAACCCTCCCATCTATTTCTGATGTCCTTCCTCTACCCTCTGACCCTCCCATCTATTACTGATGTCCTTCCTCTACCCTCTAACCCTCCCATCTATTACTGATGTCCTTCCTCTACCCTCTAACCCTCCCATCTATTTCTGATGTCCTTCCTCTACCCTCTAACCCTCCCATCTATTACTGATGTCCTTCCTCTACCCTCTAACCCTCCCATCTATTACTGATGTCCTTCCTCTACCCTCTGACCCTCCCATCTATTTCTGATGTCCTTCCTCTACCCTCTAACCCTCCCATCTATTGCTGATGTCCTTCCTCTACCCTCTAACCCTCCCATCTATTACTGATGTCCTTCCTCTACCCTCTGACCCTCCCATCTATTACTGATGTCCTTCCTCTACCCTCTAACCCTCCCATCTATTTCTGATGTCCTTCCTCTACCCTCTGACCCTCCCATCTATTACTGATGTCCTTCCTCTACCCTCTAACCCTCCCATCTATTACTGATGTCCTTCCTCTACCCTCTGACCCTCCCATCTATTTCTGATGTCCTTCCTCTACCCTCTAACCCTCCAATCTATTACTGATGTCCTTCCTCTACCCTCTAACCCTCCCATCTATTTCTGATGTCCTTCCTCTACCCTCTGACCCTCCCATCTATTACTGATGTCCTTCCTCTACCCTCTAACCCTCCCATCTATTACTGATGTCCTTCCTCTACCCTCTAACCCTCCCATCTATTTCTGATGTCCTTCCTCTACCCTCTAACCCTCCCATCTATTACTGATGTCCTTCCTCTACCCTCTAACCCTCCCATCTATTACTGATGTCCTTCCTCTACCCTCTAACCCTCCCATCTATTTCTGATGTCCTTCCTCTACCCTCTAACCCTCCCATCTATTTCTGATGTCCTTCCTCTACCCTCTAACCCTCCCATCTATTACTGATGTCCTTCCTCTACCCTCTAACCCTCCCATCTATTTCTGATGTCCTTCCTCTACCCTCTAACCCTCCCATCTATTACTGATGTCCTTCCTCTACCCTCTAACCCTCCCATCTATTACTGATGTCCTTCCTCTACCCTCTGACCCTCCCATCTATTTCTGATGTCCTTCCTCTACCCTCTAACCCTCCCATCTATTTCTGATGTCCTTCCTCTACCCTCTAACCCTCCCATCTATTACTGATGTCCTTCCTCTACCCTCTAACCCTTCCATCTATTACTGATGTCCTTCCTCTACCCTCTAACCCTCCCATCTATTACTGATGTCCTTCCTCTACCCTCTAACCCTCCCATCTATTTCTGAAGACCATCCAGTTTCATTTCTATTTGCCATATAGTTTTAACTGTGCTCTTTCACAATAGTTCTGAACCTATATACATTTTACATACACAGTATATTTGACATGAGTTATCTTGTTGTTATTTGTCCCACCCTTCAGCTCCACTCAACCCCTCCCATCTATCTCTTAACACCATCCATATTGGATTTCTATTTGCCATGTCTTTTTCATCTGTGCTGTGCTGTTTTACAACAGATCTGAACCTTTCTATTCTCATGGTTTCTACAGATTGTAAATTAAAGATAACATTTGTTGCTAAAGGTATTATTATATTATTGATTGACTGACAATGACTTTTCAAATCCCCCAGTAGTGCTATCTGCAGAGTTAGCTTCAGGTAAATGTTGCAATTCTTCAGCCATTCCTGGACCTACAACCAAAAACAAGCTACTGTACATATCCAAGGATTCTGCAGTCCTTGGATTCTGCAGTCCAAGGATTCTGCAGCAAAATCTGTAGAGCTGGGATGATTGTATCCCCCATATATATAACATTCAATGAGTTACAATAATTTTGTATAATAACTTACATTTAAAAAATTCAAAGTTTTGAATCCGGCATTGTTTTGCGTGTTTGTTCTACAATCATCTTTGTGTTACCAAATGAAAGTTAAAATGTACATTATATTCACATTTTAGTACATTTATCAGTGGTGTAAAGTACTTAAGTAAAAATAACTACTTAAGTAGTTTTTGGGGGTACCTGTTCTAATTTTACTATTTACGTTTTTGCCAACTTTTACTTAAACTTCACTACTTTCCTAAAGAAAATCATGTACTTTTTACTTGATACATTTTCCCTGATCCCCAAGAGTACTTGTTACATTTTGACGGGAAAATTGTCCACTTCACGCATTTATCGAGAGAACATCCCTGGTCGTCCCTACTGCCTCTGATCTGGCAGATTCACTATACACAAATGCTTATTTGTAAATTATGTCAGAGTGTTGGAGTGGCCCCTTGCTATCCGTCAATTTAAAAAAACAAGAAAATTGTGCCGTCTGGTTTAATATAAGGAATTTGAAATGATTTATACTTTTAATACTTCAGTATATTTTAGCAATTCCATACACTTTTCATAATTAAGTATATTTAAAACCAAATACTTTTAGACTTTTACTCAAGTATTATTTCACTGGGTAACTTTCACTTTTACTTGAGTCATTTTCTATTAAGGTATCTTTACTTTAACTCAAGTATGACAAGTGGGTACTGTTTCCACCACTGACATTTATCAGCCTTTACATGACACCCACCTGTATTCAAAAGTATGCTGCGTCTGAAGACAGGCACAACACAAACACCTCAGATGATGTCAAACAGGGTCCTAACTACAACATATATGAACATAATTTTTTTGCTGAATTTATGCGTTTTTTATATTTCCTGAAAGGTAAAAAAAATTACGCAATTTTATTTAAAAACTTATTTTTCAATACATTTTTTAATAGTTTGACAATCCGGTTTGTAAGCTTTTAAATGATGTCAAATGCCATTATTCATATGTTTACTTGATAAAGACATAGATTTTTTTTTATTTAACTAGGCAAGTCAGTTAAGAACAAATTCTTATTTACGATAGCCTACCCTGACACCCCAAAGTACTTGTTACATTCCAAATTCTTAGCAGGAGAGGAAAATCGTCCAAATCACACACTTTTCAAGAGAACATCCCTGGTCCTCCCTACTGCCTTTGATCTGAAGGACTCACTAAACACAAATGCTGCATTTGTAAATTATTGTCTCAGTGTTGGAGTGTGCCTCTGGCTATCCATAAATAAAAACAAATCAAGAAAATCAATTACATTTACTTTTGATACTTAAGTATACTTAAAAACAAATACTTTTAGACTTTTACTCAAGTAGTATTTTTCATGTACTGGATACTATTTAACACCACTGTATCACCTGAACGTTTTGACATTTAGATGAAAAATAATCACTTTCTGACCACTTCTACAATGGGCAAACATGTATGGAAGGTTTCGTTCAAATCAAAAAGGGGAGCAGTCAGAAAGTGGTTGAAATCATATGGAATGTGTGTGGGGGGGAGGGGACAACTTTGTTATCCTTCAAATACCTTAAATTGAAGATCATTGTAAGCCTACATAAGAATAAGCCCCTAACAAAACTCAGTGCAGACAGGCTATACATGACACCGCATTGGGATGCCCGTTATTTTTACTGTTGAAAGTAGCTGCAAGAGATATACACAGCGAGTACAGCTCTACTGCAGGCTATTTGCGTTAATAAAACCCATTTGATAAAATGCTAAATCAATACATTGCTATGCATTTACTTACCGGTCTTTCTGCTTCTCTGTGGTCACCGCGGTCCCGTTGTTTCTCTCCGGGTCCTCTTGCTGGTCAGCATCACTCCATCCCACTTCTGTCTCCTTCTTCCGTTGTTAACCCCGCTCGGGTTTTTACCGTTAAAGGACGGACCCTGTTCTCCTCAGTGCCTATTTACCCACGCGCGCGCGCGCAATACGGACGGTGCAGAGCGTGCGCGTGCGTTGACACACACACACACACACACACACACACCCACACACACACACACACACACACACACACTGTTGCTCATCTCTGATTGAATCGCTCCCTTTTACTGTAAGGATAACTATAATGACTGACGAGGATTCATTGACAGGGAAGACATTATGTCAATAAATAATGCTATTCTTATTCATTCAGAATAATGCTTATTCATTCAGTATTAGCGTATTATATGGATTACATTGTGGCTTTGAAGTTATACAGGTATAGTCCTCAGTAAATTGCGCAAAGATTAACATACTGTGTGTGTCTGTTACTGATCTAGAATCAACCCTACATATCCATCCCTACATGTCACCATTGTAAACCATACTGCCCCTGGACCAGTTGCTGTGGTGGACATAATTTGCTGTCTGTTCTGTGTCCAGGCAATTGGCTCTGACCATAGCCCATAACTCAAGATAATGGCTGATTGAGCCAGGAGAGAGCAGATCATCTGAGTCTGTCTGTCTGCCTCTCCTCAACAGGTCACAGTCAGACACAGGGGGAGAATATTCATTTCATTTCCTTTATTTCTCATGTCCTCTCTCCTTGCCTCCTCAAAACCCATTAGATGAGAAGGTTAGAGGGAAGGGATCTTTGACCTTCTCATCCAATGGTTTTTGAGCGGGAGGCGAGCAGAGAAGATTTGAGGAATCAATTAAATGCTATTCTCCCATGTACATTTGTACATCAGTTTCAACACTGGCAAAAGGAAAGCAGTGGCTACATCACAGTCTAAAACGGCTCCCTCTTCTCTAACTGCACTTGCTACAGGTCTATTCGGTATGGAACATGCCTGCCTGGAACGTGCTCTCACTGACCTTTACTAAGTCTGGATAGTCTGAGTTACTGTGAAGGAACCATGGTAACAGGTACAGTATGTTGGCACTGGCAGGTGTTGCACCTGTTATGATTGTTAGGATTGCAGTGATGTAACTTTGAGTATTAACCTAGCCTCGTGGCATTTCGTTAGATTTGGGACGTACATTTGTATCCCTCCATTTAGTGTCATATGTTACATTACATTACGCTACCTTACGAATGGAATAGCGGCTGTAGATGAATGTGGTCAGGCTGTGAGTATAGATCATGTGTATAAGACATTATTCATCATTTAGTAACAGATAATAACACACAGACAACAGGTCACTTCAAAATATAGCACATTGAATCAAAGTTTATACACTAACTGATTAATGTGAGCAAAATACATATCATGGCTAAGATAATTGATTTTATCTTCTGTGTACATTGATTATAGATTTCTATCCCCATTGATTGGCTTTGTCTTGAAGGAAAAAATATTGATTGCAGAATTGAGGACAGCATGCTTGTACCTTGATACAAACAAGACAAAGCCTTTTGCCAAATAATCAGAAACAACTTATTTGTTCTTCCTGACTTTCCTCTACTTGTTGAATTCAAAAATGCAAAATGTAGGCCTACTTCACTTTTTATTCATCTTTGTCACCATCTAGAGACAAAGTCAGGTATTGCTGAGATTTTCTCTCACAACCGACTACAGCACGTGACAGACTGTTTTATGACCAACAAGAGAGATCAAGTTCACCTTTATTTCATTTACTATAATTCAATTCCCCACACAAATAAGCAGTATCATTCAATAACTCAGTTCCCTCCTATACACATAGCATACAACAACACAAATATTTGTTTGTTGAATATAAAGGTTTATAAATCCATGTTAAGGTGAGGCTACTGGTCCGTCTTCTTTGAAAGACTCTCAGCATCTCTCTTTCTGATGGAGGGAAACACACTGTACTTGTTGAGGGAGCTGCAGGATACTCAAGGTACAAGGAGGGGATGTGTAGACAAGGACCATATCTGTGGCTGCTTGATTATGACCGGGATAAACATGACTGCCTGGCCGCTCTATACTCTTTGCATCTGGAGCATGGTCCTCCTGACTTTGAGTTAGTACTGGGTACCGATGGTGTCCCTGTCCTTGAGTGTCGTGTGTGTTCCAAGGTTGGTCCTCCTGACTTTGAGGTTGTGGTTGTACTGGGTATCGCTGCCGTCCCTTCGATGACTTGGGGCTGATTCTCTGACCTTTCACCTCTGGGTCGTCTTGGTCAAAGGAACTGCTACTCTTCCCTCTGTTCAGGTCATCCTGAGACACATAGGGGGTCTCAGCCCCAGCTCCAGAGCAGTTGACAGAGGCTATCTTCGATGCCTGGTTCATGCGAGGTTGACTCGGAGGCAGGTCATGTGGACGATGGGTTTCCACTTGAGATTGGTTCCTCTCTGCATCTGGTGTGGGATGGGCGGGTTGTTGTTGTTGTCGTCGGCACCCCCTGGCGGACATGGGCCTACCTACAGGGGAGGCCATGACGCCTAAGTTCCTGAGTGGAGCAAAGCTGTCTCTCTGCTGGTCCCTCTGGTGATGCCTAGATGGCACCACAGCACCAGTAGCAGCTGTGATAGTAAAGGTATTCAAGTTTGCACAATACATGCATTGTGGAGTCTGAGAGCGGTGCTGGCGCATTGACACTGACACTACCTCTGCATGTTGTTGGGTAACCACATTTACAGACGGGTCTGGGTCAGGTGGAGGATACCGTTGCCTGGCCTTGGCTGATTTGGGCCTCCTGGTCAGAGCCCTGCTGACTGCGTCCTCCAAGCTATCTCTGGGACCACGCTTCATGAGCTACAGATAGAGAAAGTACTTAAGAGAGGAGACACGTGGTCAGGTTCTTCACATGCTGCTCAAATAAAGCACTGATAAGATATCCATCACGAGCATCTAACGCCACTATTATTCTCACTCCATAGAGGTGTGGCTCAAAGCCTTAATGCAAACCTCTCTGTATGCATATGATATAAAACTGAGAATTTTTATTTCAGACTTCATGTGTCTGTGAATTAACCTATGCCTGTTAGTTCTTATGGGAATGAGCTGAATACCCCGTCTGACTTTAAATCTTGTAAGGGGCTTGGGCTAATGCACCTACATTTGCAAAGTATGATTTAAAAAATGGACACAATTGACATATGGGTACAGGACTCGTGTCCAGACATTCTGGTCTTCTCAGAAACATGGTTAAATGATTCTGTACATGACAAAGACATTGAAGTTAATGATTATAATGTATTTAGATGTGACAGATTACAGAAAGGGGGAGGAGTGGCCATATACTTTATGTAAAATATAATTTCATTGCGTCCAATCTTTAAATATTTCTGTTCGCAAGAAAGTTAAGCTCCTGGTTGTAGATATGTCCATAAACCAGAATACACATTTATTTGTTGCTGGGATTTACCGATGCCATGGCGGATGCTATTGGTGCTATATCAAAGTGTTTAACCCCTTTTTTTGTCCTTGGTGTTGGTCATATTAGGGGATTTTAAACTGGATTGGATATCCCCGACCTCAGCTCAATGTAAGAGTATATGCAATGACTTTAATCTGGCTCAATTGATCTCAAAACCCACACGGCTAAATGTGAAAAACCCTGTTAACTCCTCATTGATCAATTTCATTCTTACTAATAACCCCCATAAATATTTGTCTGGTGTAGTATTTGCATATGATCTCAGTTGTCATTGTCCCATATTATGTATTAGAGATTTGAAACACCAAAATACTAATCCTTGTTTAATTAAGAAGAGACATTTTAAGAAGTTCTCCTCAAGGGTTTCTACGTGACATGTTCTACTCTGATTTAACCACTATCTCCTGTATTCCTGACCCTGAGTTGGCTCTAGAACATTTCTCCTCCATATTTATTCCTCTGGCAGATAAACACACCTCTTTTAAACAATTCAGAGTCAAAGATAAATCTAGCGCTTGGTTTTCTTCAGCGCTATCTGAGCTCATTCAGATGAGAAATCAGGCCTGGGCCAGAGCAAGGAAAAACAGACTCTGTAGAGGACTGGCAATCTTTCAGTCAAATGAAAAACAGATGTACTATCTCAATTAAGAAAGCTAAATCATTTAGGAAAACAGTCAATGCACTGAAGTGTACAAATTCCTCTTCTTCCCTGCCGAAGCAAGTTCTGTCTGATTCTGGCATCAAAACTGAGAAGAATGGAATAAATGATGCTCTTAATCATAATTTTATCTCAGCAGGCTTTTTATTTGAGAGAAACAGTGATTTAATTGACCCTGGTCAGTCAATCGACTGCTCTTCCCTCTGCCAACCTCTAGCTGACTCTATGGTTAACCCGTTAACTTCTGCTGAATCTGTTTTCATTTCAATAATTTCTTGTCTGTGATGTGCTAGACTCCTTGCTTAAGATTGATGTAACATTTTAAAACATCCACTGGGGCTGATATGCTTTATCTATTTTTGCTCCACTCTCTGTCCCACTGATTGCTGAATCATTTACACCTATTTTTAGCCTGCCGATTATATCTGGTACTATCCCCAAGGTTTGGAAAGTGGCCCATGTACTCCCCCTTCACAAAGGTGGTGACCCTTGTGACCTAAATAATTATCGCCCTATTTCTAAACTTTCTTGCCTAGCTAAAATATTTGAATCCTCGATTCAGATAAAAAAATCCAATAAACGATCAGCTAAGATCAGATTCTTATCTTTGAAATCTATTCTAAATGTACATCAGTCAGCTTTTAGACCAGGTAATACCACCATCTCTGCTGATAAAAAGCAACGTGCTGCCCTCTTCACTGACCTGTCAAAGACTTTCAATACTGTTGATCACTCACTTCTAATTCAGAGGATTTCCTCAATTGGCCTAGACCAGGCTGCATGTAACTGGTTGAAACATGACTTGACATATCTACTGATGGTGTTCAATCAGGTTTCCTGGATATTACGGCAGGTCTCCTGCATTGGGCGATTCTGGGTCCTGTTTACATTAACAACATCGACTCGTCTGTAAACAACTGTAACCTGCACGCCGATGATACTGTTTTGTATGCTATTGCCCTCATGGTTGACAGGCTCTATCTGAACTACAGTCTGCCTTTATCTTATTACAGAAAAACGTTATTGACCTGAAATTAGTACTGAATGCAGATAAAACGGAGTTTGTTGTTTTCTAGAGCGTATAAAAATAACTGATTTAAGCATATGTACTTTGGATGGTGTCCATATTGAACATGTCCCGCTTACAAATCTCTGGGCATCTGGACAGATGAAAAGCTGTCTCTTAAAAAGCATATTGATAAGTTAGTGACAATGGGCTTCTTCTATAGAAATTGGTCCTGCCTCTCGCTAAATAGTAGATAGCAGATTATTCAGTCGACGTTCCAAGGCTATGGTGACGTCATTTCCTGTACATGAACACAGCTGCCACTGCATTAAAGCCATTAGATGCAGTTGATCATGACACACTGTGGTTGATTATTTAACCTTTATACAACTAGGCAAGTAAGTTAAGCACACATTCTTATTTACAGTGGCGGCCTATTCTGGCAAAACCTGGACGACGCTGGGCTCATTGTGCACCGCCCTATGGGACTCCCAATCCCGGCCGGTTGTGATACAGCCTGGAATCAAGCCAGGGTCTGCAGTGACACCTCTAGCACTAAGATGCAGTGGCCCAGACTGCTGCGCCACGCAGGATATATTTTACATTTGAGATTCTTCAAAGTAGCCACTTTATGGGGGACAATGTCAGTACTCATCACTGTATTCTCCTGCAGAAAGTTGGTCGTCCCTCTGATGTCACGTAGCTTGATAAAATGCTATGTTTTCATTTATAAAGCCCTTTTTACAAAAGGTCCCACTGTACCTAACACATTTAGGGACAAGAGTGTGCAAAGCTGTCATTAAGGCAACACGTGGCTACTTTAAAGAATCTCAAATATAAAATATGCACTTTTTTGGTTACTACATGATTCCATGTGTTATTTCATAGTTTTGATGTCCTCACTATTTAGCATAGAATAACAGAAGTTAAATAGCCCTGCATTCTAATTTGTTTGGCAGTCACATATCATTAGCCTACTGTATAAGCCAACTGTTTCCCACTAACGTAGGCTACCTCAGAACAAGAATCAGGTGTGCTAGATTAGGGTTGAAGCGAACAACCTACAGGACAGTAGCTCTCCAGGATCAGGGTTGGAGAGCCCTGATTTAGAACATGCAAAAGAAACAGGAATGTAATGAACGCGTAATGCATTAGAAACACACCAAACAAGGAATGGCTCCCCTCTCTACAAGCTGGAGGGTCACCCACCTGACAAAGCAAAGGAACATAACAGGGCAGGTGACAGGGTCCCCAAACTCAGATCTACAAAGCGCATCAATAGAAACACACTCAGAACAGCGTAGTCTTCACACAGGTCATGTTAGATGTAATCCCAACAGTTTCAACTCAGAACTGGCAGTCAAAAGAGACTGTTGACGCTACATTACTGTACTAGAACTGTCAGTCAAAAGAGACTGTTGACGCTACATTACTGTACTAGAACTGTCAGTCAAAAGAGACTGTTGATGCTAGATTACTGTACTAGAACTGTCAGTCAAAAGAGACTGTTGACACTACATTACTGTACTAGAACTGTCAGTCAAAAGAGACTGTTGACGCTACATTTCTGTACTAGAACTCTCAGTCAGAAGATACTGTTGACGCTACATTACTGTACTAGAACTGTCAGTCAAAAGAGACTGTTGATGCTACATTACTGTACTAGAACTGTCAGTCAAAAGAGACTGTTGATGCTACATTACTGTACTAGAACTGTCAGTCAAAAGAGACTGTTGACGCTACATTACTGTACTAGAACTGTCAGTCAAAAGAGACTGTTGATGCTACATTACTGTACTAGAACTGTCAGTCAAAAGAGACTGTTGATGCTACATTACTGTACTAGAACTGTCAGTCAAAAGAGACTGTAAATGCTACATTACTGTACTAGAACTGTCAGTCAAAAGAGACTGTTGACACTACATTACTGTACTAGGTTTTCTTTTGTAAGAGCAAATGCAGACCAGCCACTCACATTGGCAGTTGGGGCTGCCCCCATCTACACCGTCTGGTGGTATGTACCACTTGGTTGCTGGTCATTCCCTGAAATGGGTGCCCTTTGCGTCCCTTTGATATTTTAAAGGGGCACTGCAGTCAAAAACGCGAACTCCTGTATGTCATGATATTTTCACACTATGAGGTTGAAAGAACACTCTGAAATGGTGAAAATTATGATAATGCCCTTTTAGTGTAAGAGCTTTTTGAAAACAACTCCTGGAATTTCAGTCTGTTCGGGTCGATGGAGTTTTTGGCCCGCAGCATGACATTACAGTATTCAATGACGAGCAAAAGGAGGCTCAGGGAAATAAATTATAAAAAATATATTTTGAGTTATTTTCATGAAATAAACACACACAGTGATTCATTAGGCATAGAGTTTTTAGGTGCAAACATTTGTCTAGTACAAATGAAGTAAATATGGGCCAAAGAGAAGTGATTCTTTGGGTCGTTTCATGAAACGACCACCTTCTGCCTCCCATGGACAATTTAATAAATCTGACTTTTAATAGGAATAAAGACTTGCCAAAGTGCCAATATTCTGCCTTTTGACATGTCTCTCTGTACCTCTATGACTTCTAGGAAGATTTGAACCCACTTAACCCCAACATGTCTCTCTGTACCTCTATGACTTCTAGGAAGATTTGAACCCACTTAACCCCAACATGTCTCTCTCTCCATCTATGACTTCTAGGATGATTTGAACCCAATTTACCCCAACATGTCTCTCTCTACATCTATGACTTCTAGGAAGATTTGAACCCACTTAACCCCAACATGTCTCTCTCTACCTCTATGACTTCTAGGAAGATTTGAACCCACTTAACCCCAACATGTCTCTCTCTACCTCTATGACTTCTAGGAAGATTTGAACCCACTTAACCCCAACATGTCTCTCTCTACCTCTATGACTTCTAGGAAGATTTGAACCCACTTAACCCCAACATGTCTCTCTCTACCTCTATGACTTCTAGGAAGATTTGAACCCACTTAACCCCAACATGTCTCTCTCTACCTCTATGACTTCTAGAAAGATTTGAACCCACTTAACCCCAACATGTCTCTCTCTACCTCTATGACTTCTAGGAAGATTTGAACCCACTTAACCCCAACATGTCTCTCTCTACCTCTATGACTTCTAGGAAGATTTGAACCCACTTAACCCCAACATGTCTCTCTCTACCTCTATGACTTCTAGGAAGATTTGAACCCACTTAACCCCAACATGTCTCTCTCTACATCTATGACTTCTAGGAAGATTTGAACCCACTTAACCCCAACATGTCTCTCTCTACCTCTATGACTTCTAGGAAGATTTGAACCCACTTAACCCCAACGTCTCCACGTTTTGCCCGTCCTAGTCATTTTGTCCCTCATTGTCAACCCTGTTATGTGAACTGAACTCTTGTGGTGAAACAATTTATTTTTTAATAATAATAATGGCAATTTTCCAGTGTTTTGTGGTAGAAAACTGAGCGGGTCGAGCATAACACATCCACCCTGTTACTCATAGATAGACAATACCTTTTCTTTGCATCCAGTTAACCCTCCCTGTTGCACATTCCCCTGTCACAAGGGGATGTGTGTCTGATTTAAGATGAAGTCGTCAACCATGTTACTTTATTTGGCACTTACTATAGTATCTTTCTTCTTTTTTTTTACCTCGAGACGGAAAAGTCTTCTTTTATTAAGTTGAAAATGTGCTCTTTATGACAAAATAAGGGCAAATAAAACATTGTCAGTCAGACCAATACACGCAGTCAGTCAGGAAAGCTAAGGCCAGCTTCTTCAGGCAGAAATTTGCATCTTGTAGCTCCAACTCCAAAAAGTTCTGGGACACTGTGAAGTCCATGGAGAACAAGAGCACCTCCTCCCAGCTGCCCACTGCACTGAGGCTAGGTAACACGGTCACCACCGATAAATCCATGATTATCGAAAACTTCAACAAGCATTTCTCAACGGCTGGCCATGCCTTCCGCCTGGCTACTCCAACCTCGGCCAACAGCTCCGCCCCCTCCTCCCCCCGCAGCTACTCGCCCAAGCCTCTCCAGGTTCTCCTTTACCCAAATCCAGATAGCAGATGTTCTGAAAGAGCTGCAAAACCTGGACCCGTACAAATCAGCTGGGCTTGACAATCTGGACCCTCTATTTCTGAAACTATCCGCCGCCATTGTCGCAACCCCTATTACCAGCCTGTTCAACCTGTCTTTCATATCGTCTGAGATCCCCAAGGATTGGAAAGCTGCCGCAGTCATCCCCCTCTTCAAAGGGGGAGACACCCTGGACCCAAACTGTTACAGACCTATATCCATCCTGCCCTGCCTATCTAAGGTCTTCGAAAGCCAAGTCAACAAACAGGTCACTGACCATCTCGAATCCCACCGTACCTTCTCCGCTGTGCAATCTGGTTTCCGAGCCGGTCACGGATGCACCTCAGCCACGCTCAAGGTACTAAACGATATCATAACCGCCATCGATAAAAGACAGTACTGTGCAGCCGTCTTCATAGACCTTGCCAAGGGTTTCAACTCTGTCAATCACCATATTCTTATCGGCAGACTCAGTAGCCTCGGTTTTTCTGATGACTGCCTTGCCTGGTTCACCAACTACTTTGCAGACAGAGTTCAGTGTGTCAAATCGGAGGGCATGCTGTCCGGTCCTCTGGCAGTCTCTATGGGGGTGCCACAGGGTTAAATTCTCGGGCCTACTCTTTTCTCTGTATATATCAATGATGTTGCTCTTGCTGCGGGCGATTCCCTGATCCACCTCTACGCAGACGACACCATTCTATATACTTCCGGCCCGTCCTTGGACACTGTGCTATCTAACCTCCAAACGAGCTTCAATGCCATACAACACTCCTTCCGTGGCCTCCAACTGCTCTTAAACGCTAGTAAAACCAAATGCATGCTTTTCAACCGTTCGCTGCCTGCACCCGCACGCCTGACTAGCATCACCACCCTGGATGGTTCCGACCTTGAATATGTGGACATCTATAAGTACCTAGGTGTCTGGCTAGACTGTAAACTCTCCTTCCAGACTCATATCAAACATCTCCAATCGAAAATCAAATCTAGAGTTGGCTTTCTATTCCGCAACAAAGCCTCCTTCACTCACGCTGCCAAACTTACCCTAGTAAAACTGACCATCCTACCGATCCTCGACTTCGACGATGTCATCTACAAAATTGCTTCCAACACTCTACTCAGCAAACTGGATGCAGTTTATCACAGTGCCATCCGTTTTGTCACTAAAGCACCTTATACCACCCACCACTGCGACCTGTATGCTCTAGTCGGCTGGCCCTCGCTACATATTCGGCGCCAGACCCACTGGCTCCAGGTCATCTACAAGTCCATGCTAGGTAAAGCTCCGCCTTATCTCAGTTCACTGGTCACGATGGCAACACCCACCCGTAACACGCGCTCCAGCAGGTGTATCTCACAGATCATCCCTAAAGCCAAAACATCATTTGGCCGCCTTTCGTTCCAGTTCTCTGCTGCCTGTGACTGGAACGAATTGCAAAAATCGCTAAAGTTGGAGACTTTTATCTCCCTCACCAACTTCAAACATCTGCTATCTGAGCAGCTAACCGATCGCTGCAGCTGTACATAGTCTATCGGTAAATAGCCCACCCATTTTTACCTACCTCATCCCCATACCGTTTTTATTTATTTTATTTTCTGCTCTTTTGCACACCAATATCTCTACCTGTACATGACCATCTGATCATTTATCACTCCAGTGTTAATCTGCAAAATTGTAATTATTCGCCTACCTCCTCATGCCTTTTGCACACAATGTATATAGACTCTCCTTGTTTCTACTGTATTATTGACTTGTTAATTGTTTACTCCATGTGTAACTCTGTGTTGTCTGTTCACACTGCTATGCTTTATCTTGGCCAGGTTGCAGTTGCAAATGAGAACTTGTTCTCAACTAGCCTACCTGGTTAAATAAAGGTGAAATAAAAAAAAATAAAAAAATAAAAATAAAATAAAAATAAAAAAAGGCAAGAAAGTGTGATTTCAAGGCCATCTTGGGGGGCCTGTAAGAGCTTTAGATGTCAGCATCCAGCATGGCGCTGTCCATGGTGCCCATTCTCTGGTACTTCCCTACACACTTCTCAAATAAGTTAAAGAAAGCAGAGACAGAGCCAGGCAGCTTGCTTTGCCGGTCCGTGGTTTAGGCGGTGCGCCAATTGCTTTGTGCCTCCAATAGGCTAGGGGAAGACAAGCTTTAGTAAATTGAAAAGTAAATGGAAATTAGCTATAGCCTATAACTACTTGTGTCTATACAGAAATAATTCATTCAACATACGTCACAAGAGAGCATGATTTGGCCATTGATAGGTGGGAATTGTCTGTTAATTGAATGATTAGAATATTCCGCCCTGAAATATATAATTTTATGGAATAGATTAGAATGTATAAAATCATAAACAATAAATGTGTAGTCCTAGTCAGAATTAGGGTAAAACAATATGTCTTTATGGTATTTTAAACACAGACTAGACTGTCTGAGCTCGGTGCCGACCTGACTAGAGATTTGGGAGAGAACGGGGAGTACGTCTCGAGGACAAGGTCACTATCTCTGTCGGCTGGGTAGTGAGACAGACAGTGTAGCAGGACAAGGTCACTATCTCTGTCGGCTGGGTAGTGAGACAGACAGTGTGTGTAGCAGGACAAGGTCACTATCTCTGACGGCTGGGAAGTGAGACAGACAGTGTAGCAGGACAAGGTCACTATCTCTGTCGGCTGGGTAGTGAGACAGACAGGACAAGGTCACTATCTCTGTCGGCTGGGTAGTGAGACAGACAGGACAAGGTCACTATCTCTGTCGGCTGGGTAGTGAGACAGACAGGACAAGGTCACTATCTCTGTCGGCTGGGTAGTGAGACAGACAGGACAAGGTCACTATCTCTGTCGGCTGGGTAGTGAGACAGACAGTGTAGCAGGACAAGGTCACCATCTCTGTCGGCTGGGTAGTGAGACAGACAGTGTGTGTAGCAGGACACGGTCACTATCTCTGTCGGCTGGGTAGTGAGACAGACAGTGTAGCAGGACAAGGTCACTCTCTCTGTCGGCTGGGTAGTGAGACAGACAGTGTAGCAGGACAAGGTCACTATCTCTGTCGGCTGGGTAGTGAGACAGACAGTGTAGCAGGACAGGGTCACTATCTCTGTCGGCTGGGTAGTGAGACAGACAGGACAAGGTCACTATCTCTGTCGGCTGGGTAGTGAGACAGACAGTGTAGCAGGACAAGGTCACTATCTCTGTCGGCTGGGTAGTGAGACAGACAGTGTAGCAGGACAAGGTCACTATCTCTGTCGGCTGGGTAGTGAGACAGACAGTGTGTGTAGCAGGACAGGGTCACTATCTCTGTCGGCTGGGTAGTGAGACAGACAGGACAAGGTCACTATGTCTGTCGGCTGGGTAGTGAGACAGACAGGACAAGGTCACTATCTCTGTCGGCTGGGTAGTGAGACAGACAGTGTGTGTAGCAGGACAGGGTCACTATCTCTGTCGGCTGGGTAGTGAGACAGACAGTGTGTGTAGCAGGACAGGGTCACTATCTCTGTCGGCTGGGTAGTGAGACAGACAGGACAAGGTCACTATCTCTGTCGGCTGGGAAGTGAGACAGACAGGACAAAGTCACTATCTCTGTCGGCTGGGTAGTGAGACAGACAGTGTAGCAGGACAAGGTCACTATCTCTGTCGGCTGGGTAGTGAGACAGACAGTGTGTGCGTAGCAGGACATGTGTATGCGTCTGTTTGTTTTCATGTGTGTGTGGGTATGTGTGTATGTGCGTCTGTTTGTGTGTGTGCGTATGGCTGTGTGTATGTGGTTGTGAGAAGTCAGTATAAAATGAATTGATTTGTATTCTTGACTTCAGAACGTCCCGTGAATGAACCTTTTTGACCATGTAGCTGGGCCTCCGTCTGTTTCAATCGACCAGGATCTTAAAAATGATGGTTTGCAGACTGAGAGTAATATAATTAAATTGGGTGATGTACCTAGAGAACATAATTCTCTTATCAGCCATAGCTTCTTTTTAAAATGAGCTATGGATTGTTTTCAGCACACAATTTGGGCAGTGCATGGCTAATAGCCTACCATGGCTAATAGCCTACCATGGCTAATAGCCTACCAAATAGCTGATTGTTCTGTCGCAGCAGTCAGTGAAAAGCAGTTAAATCTCTATTAAAACATTTTTAAAAGTTAGTATCTCAAAAAATATATATTTATTTTTAGAAAAACATAGTTTAGAAAGCAAATGGCTATTGCTGAAAAGAGAAGACAAAGAAAATACTCAAATCTGTCTTAAGTTGTCAAAATTCTCATCCCCCAATTGAGCGACCAGTAGCCTATTTCACTGGCCATATCGTGGATGAGTGTGCTCATATTCACTCTTTATCATTGGATCAGTACCACTTTAAAGTGTTTCTGGGGACAATCACTTCCTCCTCCAGGCTAGATGGATGTCATACTGTACACAACTCCCCTTTTCGCAGGCCTAAATTAGATGGTTGCGGACAAGGTCATTTTTACTGATCTGTTTGTCAGTGTCAGCAGAGTAGGCTACTAATTTGTGTCATGTGAAAAAATATGTTGCTTGTGTCTTCAGTCATATAAAGTGTACTAGAATTGCATGAAATGTGTTTATAAATGGCCACATTTTTCCCATGCAAAGAAAAGAGAAGAAACGTCTCTGATTAGGCCTACTACAGTGCCTTGCGAAAGTATTCGGCCCCCTTGAACTTTGCGACCTTTTGCCACATTTCAGGCTTCAAACATAAAGATATAAAACTGTATTTTTTTGTGAAGAATCAACAACAAGTGGGACACAATCATGAAGTGAAACGACATTTATTGGATATTTCAAACTTTTTTAACAAATCAAAAACTGAAAAATTGGGCGTGCAAAATTATTCAGCCCCTTTACTTTCAGTGCAGCAAACTCTCTCCAGAAGTTCAGTGAGGATCTCTGAATGATCCAATGTTGACCTAAATGACTAATGATGATAAATACAATCCACCTGTGTGTAATCAAGTCTCTGTATAAATGCACCTGCACTGTGATAGTCTCAGAGGTCCGTTAAAAGCGCAGAGAGCATCATGAAGAACAAGGAACACACCAGGCAGGTCCGAGATACTGTTGTGAAGAAGTTTAAAGCCGGATTTGGACACAAAAAGATTTCCCAAGCTTTAAACATCCCAAGGAGCACTGTGCAAGCGATAATATTGAAATGGAAGGAGTATCAGACCACTGCAAATCTACCAAGACCTGGCCGTCCCTCTAAACTTTCAGCTCATACAAGGAGAAGACTGATCAGAGATGCAGCCAAGAGGCCCATGATCACTCTGGATGAACTGCAGAGATCTACAGCTGAGGTGGGAGACTCTGTCCATAGGACAACAATCAGTCGTATATTGCACAAAGCTGGCCTTTATGGAAGAGTGGCAAGAAGAAAGCCATTTCTTAAAGATATCCATAAAAAGTGTTGTTTAAAGTTTGCCACAAGCCACCTGGGAGACACACCAAACATGTGGAAGAAGGTGCTCTGGTCAGATGAAACCAAAATTGAACTTTTTGGCAACAATGCAAAACGTTATGTTTGGCGTAAAAGCAACACAGCTGAACACACCATCCCCACTGTCAAACATGGTGGTGGCATCAGTATTTTCAGACATTTTCATATCTCTCTCTGGCTCAGGCCATTATCCCCACCTGCTTCAAGATGTCCACTATCATCCCCGTGCCCAAGAAAGGGAAAGTAACTGAACTGAATATACTACCGACCAGTAGCACTCACTTCCATCATCATCAAGTGCTTGGAGAGGCTAGTCAAAGACCACATCACCTCGTCCCTCTCCGACACACTCGACCCTCTCTAATCCGCCTACCACCCCGACACATCCATGGACGACGCAATCGTCATTGCCTTCCCCCACCTGGAGAAAAGGAATGACCTCATCTTCACTAGAGGCTGTTGGCTTATTAATCTCACTGCAACCCCCTCTCCGTGTCTCTGGTCACTACTTTGTTTCCCTTTCTACCCCTCCAACCCTACCCACTCAGCCCCAAGCCAGATTGTAATGCGCCACCGCAAACTTCGCTCTCTCCTGCTACTCTCCCCTCTTCTGTCACATCCTCTCTTTCTTCTGCTAAATCCTTCTCCCTTCTGTCTACTGACTCGTCGACCCTACTCTTCTACCTTTCTCCATCATTTGACTCTCACTTTCCCTATTCCTCCTGTCCGGTCCGACCTTCCCCTTCGGTAACCCTTCTTTCTTTGCTTTCTAAAACACTTGAGCGTACCGTCTCGGAACCAACTCTCTCGTTATCTCTCTCAGAACAATCTTCTTGACCCTAGTCAGTAGGGCTTCAAGGCAGCTCACTCAACTTATACTGCTCTTCTCTGTGTCACGGAGGCTCGCCGCTCTTCCAAAGCTGAATCTCTCTCCTCTGTTCTCATCCTCCTAGATCTATCTGCTGCCTTCAACACTGTGAACCATCAGATCCTCCTCTCCACCTCTCAGGGCTGGGTGTCTCAGGCTCTATCAGATCCTCCTCTCCACCCTCCACCCTCTCAGGGCTGGGTGTCTCAGGCTCTGCCTCCTCCACCCTCTCGGGCTGGGTGTCTCAGGCTCTGCCTCCTCTCCACCTCCCAGGGCTGGGTGTCTCAGGCTCTGCCTCCTCTCCACCTCTCAGGGCTGGGTGTCTCAGGCTCTGCCTCCTCTCCACCTCTCAGGGCTGGGTGTCTCAGTCTCTACACACTCCTTAATTGCATCCTACCTGGCAGGTCACTCCTACAGGGTGGCGTGGAGAGGATCTGTGTCTGCACTTGACTCTGTCGGCTCTGTCATATCCTCACATGGTCTCTCCTATCATTGCTATGCGGATGACACTCATCTACTGTTGTCCTTCCTCCCTTCTGACACTCAGGTGGCGACATGCATCTCTGAGTGCCTGGCAGACATCTCAGCTTGGATGAACCCAGGACCTCTGCATCTTACTAGTCAGGTCGTTCCTACAATGAGCTGACCTGGCTCGTTCAATTGGCTCATTCATCCACCCTCCTATCCCCCATCAAGCTCGAGACCCTGGGTCTCGACCCCGCCCTGTGCAGCTGGGTACTGGACTTCCTGACGGGCCGCCTCCAGGTGGTGAGGGTAGGTAACAACATCTCAAACCCCGCTGATCCTCAACACTGGGGCCCCACATGGGTGCGTTCTGAGCCCTCTCCTGTACTCCCTGTTCACCCACGACTGCATGGCCACGCACGCCTCCAACTCAATCATCAAGTTTGCGGACGACACTACAGTGATAGGCTTGATTACCAACAACGACGAGACGGCCTACAGGGAGGAGGTGAGGGCCCTCGGAGTGTGGTGTCAGGAAAATAACCTCAAACTCAACATCAACAAAACTAAGGAGATGATTGTGGACTTCAGGAAACAGCAGAGGGAGCACCCCCCTATCCACATCGATGGGACAGTAGTGGAGAGGGTAGTACGTTTTAAGTTCCTCGGCGTACACATCACAGACAAACTGAATTGGTCCACCCACACAGACAGCATCGTGAAGAAGGCGCAGCAGCGCCTCTTCAACCTCAGGAGGCTTAAGAAATTTGGCTTGTCACCAAAAACACTCACAAACTTCTACAGATGCACAATCGAGAGCATCCTGTCGGGCTGTATCACCGCCTGGTACGGCAACTGCTCCGCCCACAACCGTAAGGCTCTCCAGAGGGTAGTGAGGTCTGCACAACGCATCACCGGGGGCAAACTACCTGCCCTCCAGGACACCTACACCACCCGATGTCACAGGAAGGCCATAAAGATCATCAAGGACAACAACCACCCGAGCCACTGCCTGTTCACCCCGCTATCATCCAGAAGGCGAGGTCAGTACAGGTGCATCAAAGCTGGGACCGAGAGACTGAAAAACAGCTTCTATCTCAAGGCCATCAGACTGTTAAACAGCCACCACTAACATTGAGTGGCTGCTGCCAAAACACTGACTCAACTAAAGCCACTTTAATAATGGGAATTGATGGAAATTGATGTAAAATATATCACTAGCCACTTTAAACAATGCTACTTAATATAATGTTTACATACCCTACATTATTCATCTCATATGTATATGTATATACTGTACTCTATCATCTACTGCATCTTTATGTAATACATGTATCACTAGCCACTTTAAACTATGCCACTTTGTTTACATACCCTACATTACTCATCCCATATGTATATACTGTACTCAATACCATCTACTGCATCTTGCCTATGCCGTTCTGTACCATCACTCATTCATATATCTTTATGTGCATATTCTTTATCCCTTTACACTTGTGTGTATAAGGTAGTAGTTTTGGAATTATTAGGTTAGATTACTCGTTGGTTATTACTGCATTGTCGGAACTAGAAGCACAAGCATTTCGCTACACTCGCATTAACATCTGCTAACCATGTGTATGTGACAAATAAAATGTATTTGATTTGAACTATTCCACAGGTCGTTGCTGTAAATGAGAATGTGTTCTCAGTCAACTTACCTTGTAAAATAAGGGTAAAATAAAAAATCTGGTGCCTTTTCTGTCCCAAGGAAATATCACCTCATATTTAGTGTAAAATGTGGATTCAAAAGGGCTTTAAATATAAAGTTAGGTGTCCTTTTACCATAAAAACCACAAAGATATGGATCTCAAAGTTAATTTTAGGCATTTTGTTTTTAGTGGATGTAGGCGTTTTTGCCATGTACCCCGGGTTATATTCATCAAATATAAGCCATTAAGACCCCTTTCCGCATTTTGTTACGTTACAGCCTATTCTAAAATGGAATAAATTTTTTTCCCCCTCATTAATCTGCCCACAATACCCCATAATGACAAAGCAAAAACTGATTTTTTAAAAAACATTTTGCAAATGTATATGTATATCAAAAGAATAAACTGAAATATCACATTTACATAAGTGTTCAGGGCCTTTACTCAGTACTTTGCACTGAGCCCCGAGTCTTCTTGGGTATGACACTACAAGCTTGGCACACCTGTATTTGGGGAGTTTCTCACATTCTTCTCTGCAGATCCTCTCAACCTCTGTCAGGTTGGATGGGGAGTGTCGCTGATACTGCCACCCTCATGCTTTATCGTAGGGATGGTGCCAGGTTTCCTCCAGATGTGACGCTTGTCACAGATCTGGGGAAGGGTACCAAAACATTTCTGCAGCATTGAAGGTCCCAAAGAACACAGTGGCCTCCATCATTCATAAATGGAAGAAGTTTGGAACCACCAAGACTCTTCCTAGGGAGGTGACCAAGAACCCAATGGTCACTCTGACAGAGCTCCAGAGTTTCTCTGTGGAGATGGAAGAACCTTCCAGAAGGACAACCATCTCTGCAGCACTCCACCAATCAGGCCTTTATGGTAGAGTGGCCACTCCTCAGTAAAATGCACATGGCAGCCCGCTTGGAGTTTTCCAAAAGGCACCTACAGACTCTCAGACCACGAGAAACAAGATTCTCTGGTCTGATGAAACCAAGATTGAACTCTTTGGCCTGAATGCCAAGCGTCAAGTCTGGAGGAAACCTGGCACCATCCCTACGGTGAAGCATGGTGGGGGAAGCATCAGGCTGTAGGTACATTTTTCAGCTGCAGGGGCTAGTCAGGATCGAGGGAAAGATGAACGGAGCAAAGTACAGAGAGATCCCTGTTGTAAACCTGCTCCAGAGCGCTCAGGACCTCAGACTGGTGCAAAGGTTTGTCTTCCAACAGGACAACGACCCCTGAAAATGACATAAGTTTCACTCAATAATCATTGTTTTATAATTATTTGAAGAAATAAATGAACCTTTGATGTCTTTAGAAAATCTAAATCTATCTGTATACATGCATTGTTAACACTTTGAGATATGTATGTGTATGTCCCTAACAGGGTGGAAATATCTGATGGTATTAGTATTTAAGTCAGGGCCGGCTCCCGGCAGAGGTGACATAAGCGGTCACTTAGGAACCCTGGCCGCTAGGGTCTCAACTCACTGTTGAGAGTTAGAATAGTAGAATACACAAGGTGCCATTTCAAAATGTGGTTGTGCATCAGCAGTTTTTCTCTTGTGATGTCAGTCACTGACAGTCGCTCAATTAGCCATGTCAGCTAACAATTTTTTGATTGGTAAATTAGTCAAGCCAGCTATCTAAACTTGTAGTAATCATCAATGAATACCAACCAGGCACGCAGGGCACGTGGCCAGGGACACTGACCTCCAGGAAGCCCCCATTGATTTTGTAATTCACTCTCACTCAGATATCTTTAACCCCCTTTATTGTAGATTGACCGGTGTGTCAATCTACAATAAATTATATTACAAAAAAATCGGCATCAATATGTATCAGTTTAAGCTAGAGGTACTGTATCTTTGTTTTGTAATGATCATGGTGTTTAATCAGCTTCTGGATATGCCACACCTGTCAGGTGGATGGATTATCTTGGCAAAGGAGAAATACTCACTAACGGCGATGAAAATACATTTCTGCTCAAAATTGGCTAGAAATAAGATTTGTGTGTGTATAGAACATTTCTGGGATTTTATATTTCAGCTCATGAAACATGGGACCATCACTACATG
Source organism: Oncorhynchus mykiss (assembly GCF_057628025.1). NCBI lineage: Eukaryota > Metazoa > Chordata > Actinopteri > Salmoniformes > Salmonidae > Oncorhynchus > Oncorhynchus mykiss. The sequence goes on from NC_143049.1 coordinate 4,243,917, forward strand.
TTGCATTTATATTTTTGTTCAGTGTTTATATATATATATATATATATATATATATATACAGTGCCTTGCGAAAGTATTCGGCCCCCTTAAACTTTGCGACCTTTTGCCACATTTCAAGCTTCAAACAGAAAGATATAAAACTGTATTTTTTTGTGAAGAATCAACAACAAGTGGGACACAATCATGAAGTGGAACGACATTTATTGGATATTTCGAACTTTTTTAACAAATCAAAAACTGAAAAATTGAGCGTGCAAAAAATTGGGCGTGCAAAAAATTGGGCGCCACCTTTTGCTGCGATTACAGCTGTAAGTCGCTTGGGGTATGTCTCTATCAGTTTTGCACATCGAGAGACTGACATTTTTTTCCAATTCCTCCTTGCAAAACAGCTCGAGCTCAGTGAGGTTGGATGGAGAGCATTTGTGAACAGCAGTTTTCAGTTCTTTCCACAGATTCTCGATTGGATTCAGGTCTGGACTTTGACTTGGCCATTCTAACACCTGGATATGTTTATTTTTGAACCATTTCATTGTAGATTTTGCTTTATGTTTTGGATCATTGTCTTGTTGTAAGACAAATCTCCGTCCCAGTCTCAGGTCTTTTGCAGACTCCATCAGGTTTTCTTCCAGAATGGTCCTGTATTTGGCTCCATCCATCTTCCCATCAATTTTAGCCATCTTCCCTGTCCCTGCTGAAGAAAAGCAGGCCCAAACCATGATGCTGCCACCACCATGTTTGACAGTGGGGATGGTGTGTTCAGGGTGATGAGCTGTGTTGCTTTTACGCCAAACATAACGTTTTGCATTGTTGCCAAAAAGTTACATTTTGGTTTCATCTGACCAGAGCACCTTCTTCCACATGTTTGGTGTGTCTCCCAGGTGGCTTGTGGCAAACTTTAAACAACACTTTTTATGGATATCTTTAAGAAATGGCTTTCTTCTTGCCACTCTTCCATAAAGGCCAGATTTGTGCAATATACGACTGATTGTTGTCCTATGGACAGAGTCTCCCACCTCAGCTGTAGATCTCTGCAGTTCATCCAGAGTGATCATGGGCCTCTTGGCTGCATCTCTGATCAGTCTTCTCCTTGTATGAGCTGAAGGTTTAGAGGGACGGCCAGGTCTTGGTAGATTTGCAGTGGTCTGATACTCCTTCCATTTCAATATTATCGCTTGCACAGTGCTCCTTGGGATGTTTAAAGCTTGGGAAATCTTTTTGTATCCAAATCCGGCTTTAAACTTCTTCACAACAGTATCTCGGACCTGCCTGGTGTGTTCCTTGTTCTTCATGATGCTCTCTGCGCTTTTAACGGACCTCTGAGACTATCACAGTGCAGGTGCATTTATACGGAGACTTGATTACACACAGATGGATTGTATTTATCATCATTAGTCATTTAGGTCAACATTGGATCATTCAGAGATCCTCACTGAACTTCTGGAGAGAGTTTGCTGCACTGAAAGTAAAGGGGCTGAATAATTTTGCACGCCCAATTTTTCAGTTTTTGATTTGTTAAAAAAGTTTGAAATATCCAATAAATGTCGTTCCACTTCAAGATTGTGTCCCACTTGTTGTTGATTCTTCACAAAAAAATACAGTTTTATATCTTTATGTTTGAAGCCTGAAATGTGGCAAAAGGACGCAAAGTTCAAGGGTGCCGAAAACTTTCGCAAGGCACTGTATATTCCGTTTTTTTTATCCCCTAGATTTACTACAGACACTTTAAAACTTTGTTTCTTATGATGTTTTTTCCACTGTCCTGTTTTCCATGTATGAATGTGTTGTTGTGTCCCCCAATGTCTTAGACTCTAAAGAATTAACATGGCATAAGTCATGGCAAACTGTGTAGAATTTAGGGCTGTCCCCAACTAAAAACTATCTTGGTGTCCAAAAATCGTCTGTTCTTTCGATCAATCTGGAAATGTTAAACGTGTATTTTTCCATATATAGACACACCCTATGTGTTTTAATAAAATTAACTATATGCATTGAGCTTGTCTGATTCTTAAAGCTTATGGTTTGATGAAATAAGACAATTGCCTCCGGATGGCGCCAGAGATCTAGATAACCAGAAACATTGTATCAACTATTAAATTGGGTCCAGCACCGAGCTTGCGCTAGCGAACTTGCAACATTGTATAAAATGTTCTGGACACACAGAGTTTCCACGCCAGTGAGGACCGGACAGACACAGCTGTAGCCTATTTGTGCAAGGGATAAGAAGCAGTGTTTTACTTGGGCAGTAGCTGAGTGCAATGCTTGATTTCCTGTTCCTCTTGAGTGATGGAAATATTTTTCAGGTCGCTTATTATATAGGCTTACTTCTATGCGTGCGCCTCCCTACTCAACATTGACAGGAGAGCTCCACACAAAAGACAATGACTAAATTGACAAAACTCGTAAATGTAATGAAATAAATTAAAACTTGTTTCTCACAAGTGTAGGATAGGTTGTGCACTCTGCCAACAATGTGTCCACTCAGACAATGAGAACGGGAAGACAGGAATAATAATATTGAATGCATTAAAATAATTACAACAACTAAACGTTAGAATATAGAAAGTATAGGAATTAACGGTAAATGTAGTCTACTACTGGTGATATATGTAATGGGAAATTGATATACACTAACAATTCACACAATGAAGTTATGAAACAATGAATGTGCACAAATTGGTGGGAGAGAGCAAATTCTGGAGAAAGAAGTGCATTAAGCATCTGGTACATGGTCAATCCGACTTCTGCATTCGTCATGCAGCATTTACGGTGATACGAGAAGTCAGGTTCTTCATACTCTTTGCGCTTCACGGAGCAGTGCCGCGTTGTTGTCAAGGGAGTGTTTGCGTTTATACAGGATGTACCGCCCCACCTACCGTCAACCAATCATGTCAATGAAGAGCCCACCGCATTGTTACAACATTTGGGAGGCGCATGGCGTTATGGTAGAGCTCGATTTGGCATCTGGAGGCTCTGCAATTGCTTCACCTCCATCATATGGAGCCTCCGACCACATTTTCGGATCAAGCATGAATGGTCTTTTAGTCTAGGCCTCCGCAATGGATTAATTAGTTCACCGAGATGGGCGCAAATATACACAGTACCAGTCAAACGTTTGGACACGCCTACTCATTCAAGGATTTTTTAAATAAAAACAAACAAACAATTTTCTACAATAATAGTGAAGACATCAAAACTATGAAATAACACATGGAATCATTTGTCCAATGAGAGTGGTGAAGTGCTGCATCAGATGACCTGGTCTCCATAATCACCTGATCTCAACCCAATTGAGATGGTTTGGGATGAGAGAGATGGACCGCAGAGTGAAAGAAATGCATCCAACAAGTGTTCACCATATGTGGGAACTCCTTCAGGACTGTTAGAAAAGCATTCCAGGTGAAGCTGGGTGAGAGAATGCCAAGAGTGTGCAAATCTGTTTTCAAGGCAAAGGGTGGCTACTTTGAAGAATGTCAAATATAAAATATATGATTCCATATGTGTTATTTCATAGTGTTGATGTCTTGACTATTATTCTACAATATAAACAATAGTAAAAATAAAGAAAAACCCTTGAATTAGTAGGTGTCCAAAATTTTGACTGGTACTGTATATATATTTGTAACTGCTTGACTAAAACAATCTTGGTCGACCAACAGCCTAACGACCAACCAATCCACCAGTCGACTAATTGGGGTCTGTTTCTCAAACTAGACACTCTAATGTACTTGTCCTCTTGCTCAGTTGTGCATCAGGACCTCCCACTCCTCTTTCTATTCTGTTTAGAGACAGTTTGCGCTGTTCTGTGAAGGGAGTAGTACACAGAATTGTACCAGATCTTCACTTTCTTATAGTTTCTCGCATGGAATAGCCCTTAATTTCTCAGAACAAGAATAGACTGACGAGTTTCAGAAGTAGGTTCTTTGTTTCTAGACATTTTGAGCCTGTAATTGAACCCACAAATGCTGATGCTCCAGATACTCAACTAGTCTAAAGAAGGACAGTTAGATTGCTTCTTTAAATCAGCACAACCGTTTTCAGCTGTGCTAACATAATCGCAAAAGGGTTTTCTAATGATTAATTCGCCTTTTAAAATGATAAACTTGGATTAGCTAACACAACGTGCCATTGGTACACAGGAGGGATGGTTGCTGATAATGGGCCTCTGTATGTGTATATATATATTCCATAAATTATTTGCCATTTCCAGCTACAATAGTCATTTACAACATTAACAAAATCTACACTGTATTTCATGTTATTTTAATGGACAAAAAAAGGTTATCTTTAAAATGTTCTTTCAAAAACATGAACATTTTCAAGTCACCCCAAACTTTTGAACGGCCCCATGGCAATATGAGTAAAATTGCATGAAATGTGTTAGAAAATTGCTACATTTTCTCTCCACCCATGGCAAAGTGTGTAGATTTGCAGAAAACGGCTTTAAAACTACAACATTTTCTCTAAGCCCCATGGCAAAATGTGTAGAATTGCAGGAAATTTACTTAAAAACTCTCCACCATCAAGAGGGGGACCACTAAAATGTTTTGCCTGCGAGGTGCTTAGGGCCCCCAAAAGGCTAGGACCGGCCCTGATTTAAGTGCCTGAACTTGACCAATATTTTCTTCTGAAAGTCAATTATGTCATTTTTCTGATAGAATAAAAAATATATATATAATTTTCCTCTAAAAAGTTATGAGGTCCAAAAGGCCCAACATTGTAGGAATGACCCAGTTGGTCGCAAGTGGCGACACTTCAGGCTGAGGAGTAAATTGCACACTTCCCGATGACCATAGACTGCTGACAGAGTAAGGAAACCAACACATCATTTTGTAATGTTGATGAAATATCCCTTTAATGTCTCCTGTAAAAGCGTGTGTCATTTGCCTAGACACGCCCCCATATCTTTCTCCTGAAAACAAGTTGGCATTTAGTCAAGCAGCTCGAAACAATATTTATGACAAGATAAACAAAACCAATGTGAGTATTACAGTAGCAAATTTCGGTAACTGCCTGGGAGCAAAATAAACTTGCTAGTCAACTTTATTGCCTTGCTGTGGTTTAATATATAAGCCAGTTTGCTAGTCAGCTAAAATGACATCGCTAACGTTAGCTAGCTAGCTCTGGCTAGCTCCTCTCAGTTTTTCCTCAGATGGCTGGAGACCCGAAACACAATAACCAGCTGGAGCAGTTCATATTGCTGGCCAAAAATACGAAAGGACCCGCTTTGATTACCCTCATAAAACAATTACTGGAAGCTCCGGGGGTATATGTCTTCGGAGAGTTCCTAGAACTGCCCTGCATTCAACAGGTAACCTAGCTAACCAGCTTCTTTTTCTTCTCAAGTGGAGTGACTTGTGTATGAATGTGGAGGGCATTCATTTTTCACTCAAATGTAGTGGCTAACTCCACAACACTAGATGTCACTGGTTTCAAGGTATATGATTGCGTACAATGTTGTCAATTTTCCCCCAACTCACTGCTCTCTCTTTGTAGATGTCAAAAGGTCCCAATGAAGGCTACAGTCAACTGCTCAACATGTTTGCCTATGGCACATACCATGATTATAAAGGTAGTTGATCCTTTCATGCTTTTTTCTGCTTGTGTTATTCATTTTACACGGTAATGGTGCTACAGTATCCACGGTTTGATTTATTTACATTTGTACATTTTAGTCAATTTAGCAGACACTTCTCCAGAGCGAATAACAATTAGTGCATTCATCTTAAAAATCCTTAAAGCTGCAATATGTAACTTTTTGGGTGACTGACCAAATTCACATAGAAATGTTTTGAACAGTCTATAGATCTGTCATTCTCATTGAAATCATGTCAAATAAGAGGTAGATCTGTATAATGTGTGCTATTTCTATGCTTCCTGTTCATACGTTTGGGTTTTGCATCTATTTAATTTCTGTTTTGTGTGCCAGCTTAAAACAGCTGAAAATGAAATATTTTTGGTTATGAAAAATATTTCACAGCAGTTTAGATGGTACAATTATTATCTACACCAGGGGTCTCCAACCTTTTCTAGCATGAGAGCTACATTTTTAAGCTGCTCATTTTTGAGCTACTCATTTTTTTCTAGCTTTCCAATAGACACAATCTTCTCTCCCCTGTGACTATTCCCCAGGTCCTTAGTGTACAATAGAAAGTAGTGCACAATATTTTCAATCTTCTCTCCCCTGTGACTCTTCCCCAGGTCCTTAGTGTACAATAGAAAGTAGTGCACAATATTTTCAATCTTCTCTCCCCTGTGACTCTTCCCCAGGTCCTTAGTGTACAATAGAAAGTAGTGCACAATATTTTCAATCTTCTCTCCCCTGTGACTCTTCCCCAGGTCCTTAGTGTACAATAGAAAGTAGTGCACAATATTTTCAATCTTCTCTCCCCTGTGACTCTTCCCCAGGTCCTTAGTGTACAATAGAAAGTAGTGCACAATATTTTCAATCTTCTCTCCACTGCGACTCTTCCCCAGGTCCTTAGTGTACAATTAGAAAGTAGTGCACAATATTTTCTGGATTATATTTTTCCAGATTGTTTTCTCAGTAAAAAAAATCATTTTCAGTCTCAATTACAATTGTTCATAGAGAAAAAATGAAATTGGATGTTCTGAGTACATGTTTTAAATTTTTTTTTTTAATAATAATTCAGGTCTGGTAGAAAACATTTTGTTGCGTAATTCTCCTTTAGTTGTGCATCTGGCCCTTTAATTATGCATCTAGCAAGCAAGGAATATGCCATCAAATGTGGGTGTCTAGTGATGGTTCTGTACTGCTGTTGCTCATTTCACAGCAAATTTTGCAATAACAAATAATAGATACTAATGACATATTTATTCATTATATACTTCTGCAGGGTAAGCCTTACCATTTAATTGAGAAGATTTTGGGGAAAGTATTTCTGTCAACCCACAAGATGGTTATTGCATCAACTGGCTACACACGGAGTGATAGAAAAACGCATGCACCACAGAGATAGACAGGCAATATTGTTGGAATTGAATCGGCAGATATTGTGTTAGGTTTGGCTTTTTGAGCCAATAGTGGCTAACCAGGGGTGGGATAATGTCCATGTTGCATTGATTAGATAGTATCTTGGAGCTTGCGGTATCTAATACATGTCAAATTGCATGTACATTCAGAATTGTTTAGCGATTTACTCGTATGTGAGCCTACGAGCTACTGGTAGCTCGTGATCAACCTGTTGAAGACCCCTGCTCTACACTATACTTGCTTGTTTTACAGCATAAACTGAAATGATGCGAACTATTAGAATTTTAGCAAGCAGAAAATGGCAGAGTGATTTCTGCACAGTGCATCTCTAAGTCTATTGCTTCAATCTAAGTAACATTATTTAAAAAATCCCCATCAAAATCAATCAGTTTAATTAACCTCTACAGGATCGGTGTGAAATTGAAAAAAGGAGCAGATCCTTATTAAGCTAGTTGACAGTCTTTTTTTTTGCCATTTATGAATGTGGTATTCAATGTGTTTCTATGGGCTATAGTAGTATAGGCCAAATTCAATATTTTTTCAAATGTTTTATATTTGCTTTTTTTTAAAATTATACCTAAAGGGGTCCTACAATTCACAGTCGTAGCAAGTACATCATCCCTCAATAATTATTTATCAGCTAAATCTATGCTAGTAGGAAAATACAATTATTTTTGGTCCTATTTGTATTTTCAGCATTCAAGGATACTCTACCCCCCTTGACTGAGACCCAGAAGAACAAACTAAGGCATCTGACCATTGTCAACCTGGCTGCAAACATGCAGGTCCGTACAGGACTGTCTACTGCAACAGACCCGAAGCAACCCTAAATATTGTTTGTGTATTGTATTTGTGCAGTCAGTTTGATCAAAGAAACCGAGAGCAGTAGGCTTTCTTCTTATTCATGGTGTTCATTATTGGTCCAGCACCAGTTTGCAAATGTGTAATGTGCAGTATCACTCTCACACACTTCTGTTCATTATCATGGTGAGTGCAGGTGATCCCGTACTCAGTGCTGCTGAAGGACCTGGAGGTGGGCAGTGTGCGTGAGCTAGAGGACTTGGTGATAGAGGCTGTGTATGCTGACGTGATCCGGGGGAAGCTGGACCAGTGCAGGCAGCAACTGGAGGTGGACGCCTGCATCGGCCGGGACATCCGCTCCCAGGGCATGGGCCGCATCGCCAGCATACTGACACAGTGGTGTGGGGGGGTGTCTATGAATAGAAGAGTTCTGCATATTAATGTTTGAGATTATAGACCCGGTTATGAGTAGTGTTTTCCCCAACAAAAGCCATGTTAGAATGTCATTGTCTGTATCTGATGAATCATTAATATTGTATCATTAGTCCTGCTTTTCTACTGTATGTTTTATGCCTGTTTCTCTGTCCACATATAGATTCTGCTGATCTTTATGCGTGTCCACAGGTGTGGTGACTGTGAGAGCATGTCTGCGTCCATAGAGCAGGAGGTGGGCAGGGTGAGCCACTGCAGAGAGAGCCACCTCAAAGCTCTGCAGCACATCGAGACCGAGGTGAGGGAAACATTCAGAGAGGGTTGAGGTGGATGGTCAGAAAGAATAAGTGCTCCATTTTCAAGTGTGCTCTTTAGTGCATGCTTTTTAGTGTTGTCTCCCTGTCACTTCTCTGTCCTTCCTCCTCTCTTTCAATTTAAAGGGCTTTATTGGCATGGGAAACATGTTTACATTGCCAAAGCAAGTGAAATAGATATTTTTTTCTTTTTTTTTTTACTCACAAATGTTATGTCTATGTCCTATTATGTCTATATACAGTGTTGTGAAAATAGTTCAAGTACAAAAGGGAAAATAAATATTTGTTGTATTTACAATGGTTGCCCTTTTCTTGTGGCAACGGGTCACAAATTTTGCTGCTGTGATTGTACACTGGTGTTTCACCCAATAGATATGGGAGTTCATCAAAAGTGGATTTGTTTTTCAAATTCTTTGTGGGTCTGTGTAATCTGAGGATAATATGTGTCTCTAATATGGTCTGTCTCTCTCCTGTCTCGGTCAGGTGGGTAACATCCGCAGGATGATGTCAGCAACCACGTCTACGTCCTCTCAGGACATGGACCCTCTGGGGGAGCAGGAGGGGGAAGGGGCCATGGCAGGCTCCGGGGCCGAGCGCAGGCAGACCCCCCTACAGATAATCTCCAAGGCCAAGAGCCTCAACAACCAGAGACACTGACCACTGTAGCCTGAGATGGGCATGTACTGTTTTATTAAGACATAGGTTGCTCAATGGTCTGAAGGTGCTTCCACGCCTTGTCTCCTTCCCTCAGTCTGCACTGCCTTCAAACAACTGAAAGGGAGGAGACGAGGAGAGTAAGACACTTTTGAGATTTATTCCATGGGTTTGTGGCCTGGACTAGGAGTCTTTTGTTTAAGGCACTATCCTTTCCCCTGTTTATAAAAAGGTTGTTTCTAATTTGTCTTTAAAAAAATTGGGATAAAGAGAGAATGTATTTCCTGTTGAATGTGCTGATTTTTGTCATTTTATTTGGTAATAGCAAATATTAAAAGCTATGTTTTCAGATTTTGAACTGAACTTCATTATCACAAATGCAACATCACTTGAATAAGCACACAAGTTTCATCAGCATACTGCTATGTAGTGTAGGAAATATTGCTGATCTTATCAGTGTTATCCTGTCCCCCATCTAAATCTGTGATTATTCAAATGAAAACATTTTCCGGTTATGTTTAAGAGTTCTACTAAATGTTCAAGAATGAAAGACCCGCTCCAGCCCTACACAGACGAGATGCTTTTGCTTGAGTTATTGTCTGGGGGCTGAAGTGTATGTTTTTAGGTCTGTCTGTGCTGCCTTGTTGGGAACCCCTTCTCTCCCCTGCCCAGCCCTGCGTACCCCGCTGACCTAGTTTTCAATTGTTTTCTGCCTGAGACAATGGGAGAAAATGGTTTCATAACTACACACAATACCTGGGTGTTATTCAACAGGATTGTTGTTAAGGGTTCTCATTGTGGCGTGATTGTGTGTAGAGCGTTGTGCGCTTCTTTATGTAACCAACTCATGCAGCCCCCCCCCCCCATTGAGCAGTTTCAGTACCCAACGCCCTTCCACACACACTTTGTCCTCACCCTGGGGTCTCAAAGTGATTCTTATAGAGAGATCTCAAATGTCCCTGTTGACAGCCTTTACAAAACCTTTCCTTTCTCACGCCACTTACTAACTCGTTCACGTTGTGCCACTTACTAACTCGTTCACGTTGTGCCACTTACTAACTCGTTCACGTTGCGCCACTTACTAACTCATTCACTTTGCGCCACTTACCAACTCATTCACTTTGTGCCACTTACTAACTCATTCACGTTGCGCCACTTACTAAGTCATTCACTTTGCACCACTTACTAACTCATTCACGTTGCACCACTTAATGACTCATTCACGTTGCGCCACTTACTAACTCTTTCACGTTGCGCCACTTGCTAACTCATTCACTTTGCGCCACTTACTAACTCATTCACTTTGCGCCACTTACTAACTCATTCACGTTGCGCCACTTACTAACTCATTCACGTTGCGCCACTTACTAACTCATTCACGTTGCGCCACTTACTAACTCATTCACTTTGCGCCACTTACTAACTCATTCACTTTGCGCCACTTACTAACTCAGTCACGTTGCGCCACTTACTAACTCATTCACGTTGCGCCACTTACTAACTCATTCACGTTGCGCCACTTACTAACTCATTCACGTTGCGCCACTTACTAACTCATTCACGTTGCGCCACTTGCTAACTCATTCACGTTGCGCCACTTACTAACTCATTCACGTTGCGCCACTTACTAACTCATTCACTTTGCGCCACTTACTAACTCATTCACTTTGCGCCACTTACTAACTCAGTCACGTTGCGCCACTTACTAACTCATTCACGTTGCGCCACTTACTAACTCATTCACGTTGCGCCACTTACTAACTCATTCACGTTGCGCCACTTGCTAACTCATTCACGTTGCGCCACTTACTAACTCATTCACGTTGCGCCACTTACTAACTCATTCACTTTGCGCCACTTACTAACTCATTCACTTTGCGCCACTTACTAACTCATTCACTTTGTGCCACTTAGTAACTCATTCACGTTGCGCCACTTACTAACTCATTCACTTTGCGCCACTTACTAACTCATTCACTTTGTGCCACTTACTAACTCATTCACTTTGCGCCACTTACTAACTCATTCACTTTGCGCCACTTACTAACTCAGTCACGTTGCGCCACTTACTAACTCATTCACGTTGCGCCACTTACTAACTCATTCACGTTGCGCCACTTACTAACTCATTCACGTTGCGCCACTTGCTAACTCATTCACGTTGCGCCACTTACTAACTCATTCACGTTGCGCCACTTACTAACTCATTCACGTTACGCCACTTACTAACTCATTCACTTTGCGCCACTTACTAACTCATTCACTTTGTGCCACTTAGTAACTCATTCACGTTGCGCCACTTACTAACTCATTCACTTTGTGCCACTTACTAACTCATTCACGTTGCGCCACTTACTAACTCATTCACTTTGCGCCACTTACTAACTCATTCACTTTGTGCCACTTACTAACTCATTCACGTTGCGCCACTTACTAACTCATTCACGTTGCGCCACTTACTAACTCATTCACGTTGTGCCACTTACTAACTCATTCACTTTGCGCCACTTACTAACTCATTCACTTTGCGCCACTTACTAACTCATTCACTTTGCGCCACTTACTAACTCATTCACTTTGCGCCACTTACTAACTCATTCACGTTGCGCCACTTACTAACTCATTCACGTTGCGCCACTTACTAACTCATTCACGTTGCGCCACTTACTAACTCATTCACGTTGCGCCACTTAATAACTCATTCATGTTGCGCCACTTACTAACTCATTCACTTTGCGCCACTTACTGATTCATTCATTTTGCGCCACTTACTAACTCATTCACGTTGTTTGTCTTTTTTCCAAAATCCAGCATGTGTTTAGCAGAAAGGTTATGACCCTTATTAGACCCTTGCCTAGTGTCTTTGTAGGGCTTGTGTGTGTTATGTCAGCACCATGTGTAACCTCCGTTGATCCCTAGGGCAGGAACCACCACACACACACACCCTAAACCCAATTCTCCAAATACTTGGTTTCTTGTCTCAGTGGAGATATGGACTGGCAAAAGCAAATCCTGTCTAGGCTTCTGCAATGCACTTCTTGTGGCAGTGAGATGTAACCCTTGTAGCCATTTGAGACTGCTGAACTGCCCGACTAGAGATGGCTCTGGTAAGTACGCCTCCAAAACCTCTCCATACGATGTGATGTCAGTCATGCCATGATTTAGCAGGACATTAATGCACTTTCAAGTTAAGCTTTCTATGGATTTGTGTGTGTTCAATTTTAAGCGTGTGGCTTTGGCTTGATTTAATGTTCTCTGATGTATTTCAGGTCTAGAGCAGCGGGTGTGCTGTCACAGCAAGAAGAGGCGAGAGAGGTGAGATGCCTGAACCACTTGTTTGTCTAGCTGTCCTCTCTCATTTTCCATTTAGTATCTCTCACTTTCCCTTCTAAAACTGCTGACCTCTCTCATTTTACATTTAGTATCTCTCACTTTCCCTTCTAAGACTGCTGACCTCTCCCTTCTTCAACCTTGCTTGCTGGTCTAGCTCTGTGTGGTCAGTGCCACTGAGACTGGTAAAAGAGGTGTAATACTGAGCGATAGACTGTTAAAAAGAAGGGGGGGGGCTTCAGTACACTATGCCCACTCGAGGGGGAGGGATGGGAGGAGCGAGTGAGCGGAGGCCAGATTAATCAAAGGACATCAAAGGGGATGGAGGGATAGGATGAAAGCGTGCCGACCGTTTGTCCCATGCCATCCCGCTCTGCCTGAGCTGGCTTACAGATCTCAGGGCCATTGTGCCACGCGGGTGCATGGAGGGGGCTGGGACACGACACACATACACACTACAGTACCAACACAACACTACAAACTTAGAAACAACACAGACTCACACCATACCAGGGCTGCTAATTAGCAGGGACCTCACGACACGATATTAGATTTGTGTGTGTTGGGTATATGTTGGGAAATTGTTAGATAGAAACAAGCATTTTGCTACACCCGTAATAACATCTGCTTAACACGTGTATGTGACCAATACAATTTGATTTATCACGATACTTAGGTGCCAATACTATATTTATTGCGATTCTCACGATTCTATTTGATATTGCGGTTTGATGTTCCAAATATATTGCTCACTATATGTCTGCTGCAGAAAGAGAGAGAATGAGTTTTGATCAGTCATAATATCATCCAAAATAATATTGCGATATGTGACTGTTTTGATCCCCCCCCCCAGTCACTACACACACACACACACACACACACACACACACAAAGTACTGAGAGCGGAAATTAGCGCTTTCTCCTCTTACACTTATTTACTGTCGGTCTCCTTTTTTCCTCCTTTCTCTCTTTCCATCCCCCAATGTGTCTCTCTCACACACCCGTTCTCTCTGTTATGCCGCAACTTCAAAGCACAGCCCTCTGATGTTGCCAAAGTCGGCCACTTACTCAAACTGCGGCACAGCCACTCATACACACAGTCACACACACTTCACACAGCCAAATCCACAAATGTGTATGTATAGTCTATTTCGGACACACCTGTTGCTGACAGGTGTAAAATCGAGCACACCGCCATGCAATCTCCATAGACAAACATTGGCAGTAGAATGGCCTCACTGAAAAGCTCAATGACTCTCATCGTGGCACCGTCATAGGATGCCACCTTTCCAACAAGTCAGTTTGTCAAATGTCTGCCCTGCTAGAGTTGCCCCGGTCAACTGTAAGGGCTGTTATTGTCAAGTGGAAAAGTCTAGGAGCAACAACAGCTCAGCCGCGAAGTGGTAGGCCACACAAGCTCACCGAACAGGACCGCTGAAGCTGGTAGCGCATAAAAATCACATGTCCTCGGTTGCAACACTCACTACCAAGTTCCAAACTGCCTCTGGAAGCAACATCAGCACAAGAACTGTTCGTCGGGAGCTTCATGAAATGGGTTTCTATGGCCGAGCAGCCGCACACAAGCCTAAGATCACCATGCGCAATGCCAAACATCGACTGGAGTGGTGTATAGCTTCCCGCCATTGGACTCTGGAGCAGTGGAAACACGTTCTCTGGAGTGATTAATCACTCTTCGCCATCTGGCAGTCCGATGGACGAATCTGGGTTTGGCGGATGCCAGGAGAACGCTACCTGCCCGATTACATAGTGCCAACTGTAAAGTTTGGTGGATTAAGAATAATGGTCTGGGGCTGTTTTTCATGGTCCGGGCTATGCCCCTTAGTTCCAGTGAAGGGAAATCTTAATGCTACAGCATGCAATGACATTTTAGAAGATTCTGTGCTTCCAACGTTGTGGCAACAGTTTGGAGAAGGCCCTTTCCTGTTTCATCATGATAATGCCCCTGTGCACAAATCGAGGCCCATACAGAAATGGTTGTCTCGATCTGTGTGGAATAACTTGACTGGACTACACAGAGCCCTGACGTCATCCGCATCGAACACCTTTGGGTTGAATTGGAATGCCGACTGCAAGCCAGGCCTAATCGCCCAACATCAGTGCCGACCTCACTAATGCTTTTGTGGCTGAATTGGAAGCAAGTTCCAACATCTAGTGGAAAGCCTTCCCAGACGAGTGGAGGCTGTTATAAAAACAAAGGGGAACCAACACCATATTCATGCCCATGATTTTGGAATTAGATGTTCGATGAGCAGCTGTCCACATACAGTTATTTTGGAAAATATTCAGACCCCTTGGCATTTTCCACATTTGGTTTACGTTACAGCCTTATTAAAAAAATATATAAATATCTATATTTTTTATCCCTCAGTCTACACACAATACCCCATGATGACAAAGCAAAAACAGGTTTCTAGAATTTTTTTTGCAAAATGACAAAAAAGAAGACCGAAACATCACATTTATATAAGTTTTCAGACCCTTTACTCAGTACTTTGTTGAAGCACCTTTGGCAGCGATTACAGGCTCGGGTCTTGGGTATGATGCTACAAGATTGGCACACCTGTATTTGTGGAGTTCCTCCCATTCTTCTCTGCAGATCCTCTCACGCTCTGGCAGGTCTTCAGAGATGTTTGATCGGGTTCACGCTCTGGCAGTCTGGGCTCTGATTGGGCCACTCAAGGACATTCAAGGACTTGTCCCGAAGCCACTCCTGCCCTGCATTGTCTTGGTTGTGTGCTTAGGGTCGTGGTCCATCGCCCCAGTCTGAGGTCCTGAGCGCTCTGGAGAAGATTTTCATCAATGATATCTCTGTACTTTGCTCCGTTCATCTTTCCCTCGATCCTGACTAGTCTCCCAGTCCTTGCTGCAGAAAAACATCCCCACAGCATGGTGCTGCCACCACCATGCTTCACTGTAAGGATGGTGCCAGGTTTCCTCCAGACGTGATGCTTGGCATTCAGGCCAAAGAGTTCAATCTTGGTTTCATCAGACCAGAGAATCTTGTTTCTCATGGTCTGAGTCCTTTAGGCGTCTTTTGGCAAACTCCAAGTGGGCTGTCGTGCCTTTTTTAATGAGGAGTGGCTTCCATCTGGCCGCTGTACTATAAAGGCCTGATTGGTGGAGGGCTGCAGAGATGGTTGTCCTTCTGGAAGTTTCTCCCATCTTCACAGAGGAACTCTGGAGTTCTGTCAGAGTGACCATTGTGTTTTTGGTCATCTCCCTGACCAATGCCCTTCTCCCCTGATTTCTCAGTTTGGCCAGGCGGCCAGCTCTAGGAAGAGTCTTGGTGGTTCCAAACTTCTTCCATTTTAAGATTGATGGAGGCCACTGTGTTCTTGAACCTTCAATGCTGCAGACATTTTTGGTCTTTGTCCGCAGATCTGTGCCTCGACACAATCCTGTCTCGAAGTTATATTCTAACCAAATTCAATTGCTAACATTTTGAAAAACCTGTTTCCGCTTTGTCCTTATGGGGTATTGTGTTTAGATCGATGAGGAAGAAAAAACATTTGATCCATATTAGAATAAGGCTGTAACGTAACAATGTGGATAAAGGGAAGGGTTTGTTGTTAGCAGTGTGAACCCTGCCGTCAGCATTGGCCTGTGGGGAGGGTTGCAGCGGCACACTTTGATGCTGTCCTGCTACTGTTGGAGCCGCGCTGCGTTTCATCGTTCAGCCGCTCACTTGGCTTAAAGATGACTCCAATTTGCGTCCCTCTTTTGGCTTACTTTTGTCTTTGTATCTAGACCTCGTTTTATGTGGACATCTAGCTAGTGTGTGACCATAGACCACGTTCTCTCCACTAACAGTCTGTGCATGGGTGTACAGAACATTGTGTCTGTGTTGGTGGTATGGTCTTCTGTGGTCGCCGTTAGTGTCACATTTTGTTGTCGGTTCTACAGAAGTCTCAAGAACCTGGGTGATGGGTGTCTGAACAACTTGTGATTTTCAGAGGGAAATGAAAACTTAACACTTGGAAGTCACGTCTTTCCTGGCCATGTGACCTGGAAGTCACTTTGTTTAGAATCAAGGTCCGCGTTCTCCTCTTGACCTCTATTTGACTTATTTGTTATACCTTATAGATTGGGTTAGGAGTCTTTCCTGGCCATGTGACCTGCGCAGGAAAAAACTCTGGTTCTTCTATTACAATATGCGTTAGTTCCTCTAGAAAATAACAGGTGCAAACATTTTGTCAAGTACAAATTAAGCCAGGTTGCCCTGAAGTTGGGGTTCAGTTCAAACCCACATTGCATTAAAAATGAAGATGCATACACCTTTTCCTGTTCCCAGATAGAATAGCAGAATGGTTCACAGTAGAGTAGAAATAGTCATAAACTGCCCTCACAGATATTGGCCTACTAGTTTTTAGAATAAGGTGTGTGTGTGTGTGCACACAGGTAGTAAGTAGTTATGTTAGTAACAAAGATTTGGTTTGATTTAAATCTGGTCTTAATTACATACCGACAACACATCAAAGAAGAGCCTTCATAACGATCAATGCTGTTTTGGCTACTCATGCTGGAGCTGCAATGCATAGACATACAGCAAAAAGTTACCAAGATTGAAAACTTTTCAATTGAAACCTACTGGTTTGCTACTATAAGACACAACTTATGATGACCACCATTCTTACATTATATCTTTATATAACGATTGGTGAGTTCATCTGAGAAAGACAAAAGTGATGTGAACTGACAATATTTTAATGGGGGGGATAAAGGGCTGTAAGTGATCAATGGGGGCGGTGTCCGAGTGATTCCCGGGGGACGGCTTTGAAGTGGGCATCCTCTGAGAGACATCGAGCACAATGCCCTCTTTGACGGGCAGGGAGAATGGCAGACGCTCCTCTCTCTCTTCTCACTGTCCCTCCCCCATCTCTCTGTCCTCTGCTCTGTCCCTCCCTGCTTTCTCTCATCTCTCTGTCCATGTTCTCTCTCTCTTTCTTCCTCTCATCTCTCCGTCCCCGTCTCCCTGTCTTCCCTATCTCTCTGTCACTGATACCCTGCTTTGCTCGGCCCTTTCACAACATTAACTCTCTCACACAGCCATAGCTCCACAACTAACTCTCTCCCTCCAATGTTAATGAATTCAAACACCCCCCCCCTCCTTGCCTCCAAGCCCCATCACTCCACCCCCTCCCTCCTGGCTCCCTCTCCCCCCTTTTCACAGAACCAAACCTCTTTGTAATTTCCAGCCTTGGCAAGTTGTACTCAGATTTGCTGTCACAGTTTTAATGAATTCAGCTGTTTGTGCATTGGCCATGGGAGCATCTCTCCTCCCTCCCCCTCCCTCACTCTCGCCCCTCCTCCACCTCTCTGGTGTTTCCCGAGGGACTCTATATATACCGCAGACCACTCTACTCCTTCCTATTGTTCCTCTAAGGAAACTTGCAGACAGATGCCCCGCGGCAGCACAGTGTGTGTGGGAGAGTGCAGAGAGACAGCCACGATAGAGACAAGTCTCAAGACAATAGCTGGCGCTGCTGGACAGAGACTTTTACTACTACTACTACTACAGCTAGCCCATTTCTTCTTCTCTGAGTTTTTGTTTGTTTTTCTTGTTGTGATTTTTTTTTCTTCTCCACCGCTGAGTGGTGATCTGATGATCTGACGGCATGTTGCTGGTGTCACTGCTGCTGATGGCGATGGACTGCTGCCTTGGAGCGCCAGCCGGGAGAGAGGTGTACAGGATGCCTCAGAGTGCTCTGAAAGGTAGAAGGCCTTGTCTGTGTGTCATTTTAAACCGTGTCTCTTTGTGTCATACCTTTGCACACTGCGAGGGTTATGTTTCTCATGTCAACTTCTTGGCTATTCACTGAATAATATGTCACCTAGTGTGGATGATCTAGACCAGGGTTTCCTAAACACAGTCCTAGGGTCCCCCCTGGGTGCACGGTTTGGGTTTTTCCCTAGCACTACACAGCTGATTCAAATAACCAACTCATCCTTATGCTCTGATCATTTCAATCAGCTGGACACATTTTGGGAAACACTGATGTAGAGAGTACATGTACTGTATATATGCTGTGGTAGTGATTACTTTTTCTCTTTAATGATGCTTGGTTTGTCATTCACACTCTGCACATTGAGTCTGCAGCACTATCCAAGTCTACTGTTGCCACAGTTCAGAGGAGCTGGCCTTTATCTGTCTGATCTTGAGCTTGTCACTTGAAATAAAGCAAGATTTTCCTGGTAGTGCGAGGGTGATCTATTCTATTTAGTGTTTTGATCGGAAATTCTCTCTGTCCTTGTGAAGGCACGGCAAACTATAGGCCTGTGCAGCAAATTCTCTGAGGTCAAAAGCCTAACCGATGCAGATTGGTGAACTGGGTTCACACACTGCTGTATTACATAGTGACATGTTCCAGACATTAGTGACAGCAGTAAGTCGTTTGGTGTCGGTGTTTTAAAATAATAAATAGCATACGCCATTTAGCAGACACTTTACAATTACCGGGACCAGTAAGCATTTGATAGCAGAGTAAGCATAGGATAGATCAAACAGTTTGTCGGAGCAGGCTTCTCTAATCCTGCTCACTGCAGAGGTCATCTTGACATCTACATACCGGTGAGTGAATTAGGGGTTTATTGTTGTATCACAGTCAAATGGACCTTGCACATATAGGCACATATCCAGCCAAATCTCATCTTGATGAGTACAATCACTTACCGTACCTCCTTATAAAAGGAATGGATTGGTAACCTTGCTCACTTCCCTGAGCTTCCCCAGGGCTGTTACAGCAGCTACCCTGATCGGCATGAATCCTAAGAGTAGAGATCCCCAGATCTCTTTGGAGGCTGAGTACAGCAAAGTGATGATGATGATGGCGGCGCACAGTGCTTGTAGCGGTTTGAACCAACGGTTCCAAGAGTGCAGGGTTTCTGCCGCCCCTGTCCTGCCAGCCCGTGTCCCCTTTCCTCCATGCTTCGGGCCGTCTCTGCCATCTAATTAAGTCTTCTAATCAGCATTGTCGTTGTTTGCTAGCGGCCTGCCCTGTGATGTGGAGCGCACAGAGGAGGGGCGCGGGGGCGGCGGCACAATTGAAGTGCGTCCGCACAGCCCTCGCCAGCGTGTTTGTGCGTGAGCTCGCTCCCCTATCGCGCTGCCAAAGGGCTCAAGAGCATCATGAGAAAAATGGGGCTCCACACAGTGACACACACACACACACATAAACACTCACCGTACTCGCTCTTACAAGCACAAACACAGAGTGCGGTCAACTACTCCGACTTTCCCACACTTAAGGAATGTGTCAGTCGTGTGCATGTCCTCCGAATGTGCTTCTTATAATTATGTCTCCTCCGAGAGTACAAACTTGTCACAATGCCCTAACAGTATAAGACCATGTAAATGCAGTCTCAACTGTTCTGAGTAGTCTAAAGATTTGCATGTATGTGCCCTAGTGCTGAGAGTCACATTGCTGACTTTCTACTGTTCATTTCTGCACTGACTGTTTGCTGTTGGTCATACTGTTCTTCAAGTTGACATATCCCTTTCTCACTCCATCTCTCTTCTCTTGTCTCTCTCTCTCTCTCTCTCTCTCTCTCTCTCTCTCTCTCTCTCTCTCTCTCTCTCTCTGTAGCTCTATCGGACCGGGGTACTGTGGTTCTGGAGGCTGCGTTGACCAGTGCTCTGTCGGCTCTGGAGCTGGCAACGTCGGAGCGGAGTCAGGCCGAGGCAGTCTGTAGAGACTGTGTACCCTGTCTCTTTCAGGACTGCGGACAGCGCTCCGCACCCTGCTGTAAGGAAACATCCATAGCTTTTATCTCTCCCCATCACCCATGTGACAACATGAGGCTAGGTCTTAAGAGTGTCTTAATGTCTTGTTGTACTGATTTTGTGTAAGTGGATACAGAACGTTTTGATGGAGTTAAAGAAGTTCATAACAATCACACAAGATGAGAATAAGTGTTCGTACATGGTGCCATTTAATCATTGTGGTTATAATCTTGGCCTCATCTCTACTTCCTCTTCCTCTTTACAGCCTCTCTGGATGGCACATTGGCTGAGCCCAGCTGTGACGTCATTACCAAGGCTCAGAAAGTTCCGGAGGAGGGCGAGCGGAGCTGGGCGCTGAGCCAGGCATGTGGGTATTACCGCCGGCGGTGCCCGCCGGGCGAAAAGGAGAAGGAGGCTTGTGTGAGGATCATGGGCGAGAGCTGCAGTGCCCGCGTGCTCCAGTGTAGCCTCCTGAACACCATGCAGAACCTGGAGCCTGCCACACAGACACGCACACAGGGTGGGTGAGCAACACACACAATTTGCACTATATTTGGTTGTTATTCATTAGGGCACACCAAAATGTTTTGCAATGTAAAATGAAAAATAAGTGTGTGTGCCTCCCCCTCTTTCCCAGCAGCAGTGTGTGGCCAGAGGCTGTCGGCGTTGCAGAACGTGACCCAGCCCCGCTCCCGTATTGTGGGGGGTTCCCCGGCCCTCCCTGGCAGCTGGCCCTGGCTGGTCAACCTGCAGCTGGACGGAGGGCTGATGTGTGGAGGGGTGCTGGTGGACAGCTCCTGGGTGGTGACCGCCGCTCACTGCTTCGCTGGGTAAGTGTGTAAGTGTGGGTCCTTTTGTACTGGTTGTTAAACCGAGAGAGTGTGACACTTCTAATTTAGTCTCTCTGAATGTTTTCCCTCAGAGTAAAAAGTTCATCATAATTGACCTTATCCCGCTCTCTCTCTGTGTTTCTCTACTGTAGCAGCCGCAGTGATAGCTACTGGACGGCTGTGGTGGGAGAGTTTGATATCACCAAGACCGACCCTGACGAGCAGGTGCTCAAGGTCAACCGCATCATCTCCCATCCCAAGGTCTGTTTCTCATACGTGTTTTCTTACTGTGCATCCTGCCTTCAGAGCTGCGTCTATACTACAGTTTGAGTGTTGCAGCACAGTCTGTTCTCTGAAGGTCACATGTTCCCGGCTAGAGCAATGCAATTGAATGAATCAATTAACTGCTAAATCAGTCAAACACGTTAATCAATCAACTTAATCAATCCTCCCTCCCTCTTTGTGCAGTTCAACCCCAAGACGTTTAACAACGACATAGCACTGGTGGAGCTGACATCTCCGGTGGTCCTGTCGGACCGCGTGACCCCTGTGTGTCTGCCATCAGGTCTGGAACCGCCTACTGGCAGCCCCTGTCTGGTGGCCGGCTGGGGCTCCCTCTACGAAGGTACTTCTATTATTTTAACCATCATTAATATATGATTCATTCACCAAAGACGTGTGGCGCTATGCACTAACTGTAAGTCACTCTGGATAAGTAAATGTGAGCTACAATACTCTATATTTCATGTGTTACAAAGTTGTCCGTTTCTCAAGTAACATTTTTGGGCCAGGTTATAGACCTCATTTGTATAGAAAAGCAAATGCATTGACATAAGGAAGTGACTAAATTGAACTTTGTTTGAAGCCATCACACACAGTATGATATGTACTCATTAAACTACTTCCTGTCTATCAGATGGTCCTTCAGCTGACGTGGTGATGGAGGCTAAGGTTCCTCTGCTGCCCCAGAGCACCTGCAAGAGCTCCCTGGGCAAGGAGCTGGTCACCAACACCATGCTGTGTGCTGGGTACCTCTCTGGGGGCATCGACTCCTGCCAGGTGGGTGGTACTGCCATGTCAATGGACTGAGATTAAGATAATGTCATTCCCAGGTCATTTGTTTAAATGTATTCAAAATGTAATCCAGAGCTTTGCTCCTGTGCATTTATATTGTGATGAGTGAGGTCCTCTGGTGTTCAGTTGGTAGAGAGCATAGCGCTTACAATGACAGGATAGTGGGTTTGATTCCCGGGACCACCCATACATAAAACATGTATACACCACATGCATGACTGGTAAGGTGTCAGCATGAACCAAACCAGTGGGCTCGCATACTCCCTTAAATTCTATTTTCAGGAAGTGTATTTTCTAAGAAATCTGACATTCATTTTTACCGAGGAGATCTGGGTTGTGCAATTTTACATCTAACTAAGATGTTTGGTGCAAAATAAAAAAATTGCATGAAAACGAGGTGTCTCTCATTGAATGACAACAGACTTATTGAAGAATCCCTACTGTTGACAAATCACTGACGAAGGGGCGTAAACTTCGGCTACTGTCTCCGGTTTGCCTCCAAAAAAACAATGTTGTGTGCTCGAACAGCCGGACAAGTCCAAAACAAACAAAAACATCACAAAATGTCGTCATAATATATGCACAAACTCTTCCGAACTGTTTTGTCTGGGAAGCATGCGGACGACCTTAAATTGCTTTGGATTAAAATGCCTGCTGAATGGCATATTTCTGAGTTCATAGCAGAGTACTTAATAGCTGTAATACTGTCTTTGTCCTGTAGGGGGATTCTGGAGGCCCTCTGATCTACCAGGACCGTATATCAGGTCGCTTCCAGCTGCACGGCATCACGTCCTGGGGAGACGGCTGTGGGGAAAAGGGCAAACCTGGGGTCTACACGCGGGTCAGCGCCTTCTCCGATTGGATACTCGCTGAGATACAGAGTAACTCATTTTTTGAAGCCACTATTATTTGCCACGCATTTAAATGATTGGTTCTAAAGCTTTTGAAGTGAAACATTTAAAACATATTACATACCCTGATGTGAATCATGATACAGTACTGAACCAGCATTCTAACATTCACTCCCTGGTTTACCCAGAGTCCTTTGGGAGTCGGGAGCCGACGTGCCCTGAGTTGCTGAAGACATCGGAGCTGTCGGAGGAGCAGCAGAGGTCGGAGTTCGTCTCTCTGTGTCGCTTCTACGCCCAGACCTGCCCCCCCAGCCAGGGGACCGCTGCCTGCAACCGCCTCGTAGAGGAGAAATGTCGCAGCCGCTTCAAGAAGTGTCGTAAGTGTTTGGCTTGTAACATTCACGGCCATTTTTTGCTGTGAAGTGAGCATGAGGACCATGAACTCTCAACTGCCCCACGTTTAGTGCATTAAAAATGAACCAATCCCTATATTGCAGGGTTATTCAACCGGGGATCTGTGTAAATGAATGTGTATGTGTATATATACAGTACTGTGTAAATGAATGTGTATGTGTATATATACAGTACTGTGTAAACGTTTTAGGCAGGTGTGGAAAAAATGCTGTGAAGTAAGAATGCTTTCAAAAATAGATGTTAATAGATTATATTTATCAACAAATATCAAATCAATATTTGGTGTGACCACCCTTTGCCTTCAAACCAGCATCAATTCTTCTAGGTACAGTTTTTGAAGGTACTCTGCAGGTAGTGAGGATTTAGGCAGCCTCGGGTGCTTCTCTCTCCATGTAATCCCAGACAGACTTGATGATGTTGAGATCAGGGCTCTGTGGGGGCCCTACCATCACTTCCAGGACTCCTTGTTCTTCTTCACGCTGAAGATGGTTCTTAATGACTTTCGCTGTATGTTTGGGGTTGTTGTCATGCTGCAGAATACATTTGGGGCCAATCAGATGCCTCCCTGATGGTATTGCATGATGGATAAGTATCTGCCTGTACTTCTCAGCATTGAATTGATGATAATTTCTTAATTCTGACCAAAACCCCAACTCCATTTGCAGAAATGCAGCCCCAAACTTGCAAGGAACCTCCCCCATGCTTCACTGTTGCCTGCAGACACTCATTCGTGTACCCTTCTCCAGCCCTTCGGTGAACAAACTGCCTTCTGCTACAGCCAAATATTGGACTCATCAGTCCAGAGCACCTGCTGCCATTTCTCTGCACCCCAGTTCCTGTGTTTTCGTGCATAGTTGAGTCGCTTGGCCTTGTTTCCACGTCGGAGGCTTTTTGGCCGCAAGTCTTCCATGGAGGCCACTTCTGACCAGACTTCTCCGGACAGTAGATGGGTGTACCAGGGTCCCACTGTTTTCTGCCAATTCTGAGCTGATGGCACTGCTGGACATCTTCCGGTTGTGAAGAGAAGTAAACATTATGTGTCTCATTTGCTGCAGTAAGTTTCCTTGGCCGACCACTGCGTCTACAGTCCTCAACCTTGCCTGTTTCTTTGTGCTTCTTCAAAACAGCTTGGACATCACATCTGGAAACCCCTGTCTGCCTTAAAATGTCTGCCTGGGAGAGACCTTGCTGATGCAGTATATCTCCCTTGTGTCTTGTTGCTGTACTCAGTCTTGCCATGGTGTATGACTTTTGACAGTAAACTGTCTTCAGCAACCTTACCTTGTTAGATGAGTTTGGCTGTTCCTCACCCAGTTTATTCCTCCTACACAGCTGTTTCTATTTCAGTTAATGATTGTGTTTCAACCTACATATTGAATTGATGATCATTAGGACCTGTTTGGTATAATTGTTTAATCATACACCTGACTATATGCTGACAAAATCCCTGACTTTGTGCAAATGTACCTAGAGGAATTGATGCTGTTTTGAAGGCCAAGGGTGGTCACACAATATGGATTTAATTTAGATTTTTCTTCTGTTCAATCACTTTGCATTTAGTTAATTGATCAATCTAATCTATTACCATGTCTATTTTTGAAAGCATTCTTACTTTACAGCATTTTTCCCACACCTGCCTAAAACTTTTGCACGGTACTGTGTGTGCATTCGGAAATTATTCAGACCCCTTGACTGTGGTAGAGAGTCTGGCCACTCTACCATAGAGGCCTGATTGGTGGAATGCTGCGGAGATGGTTGTCCTTCTGGAAGGTTCTCCCATCCCCCATAGAGGAACTTTGTAGCTTTGTCAGTGAGAATCGGGTTCCTGGTCACCTCCCTGACCAAGGCCCTTCTCCCCCGATTGCTGAGTTTGGCCAGGTGACCAGCTCTAGGAGGAGTCTTGGTGGTGCCAAACTTCTTCCATTTAAGAATGATGGAGGCCACTGTGTTCTTGCGGACCTTCAATGCTGCAGACATTTTTTGGTACATTTCCCCAGATCTGTGCCTCAATACAATCCTGTCCTTCGATCTCTACGGAAAATTTCTTCGAACTCATGGCTTGGTTTTTGCACTGACATGCACTGTCCAATTGTGGGACCTTCTATAGACAGGTGTGTGCCTTTCCAAATCATGTCCAATCAATTGAATTTACCACAAGTGGACTCCAAACAAGTTGTAGAAACAGGATGCACCTGAGCTCAATTTCGAGTCACATAGCAAAGGGTCTGAATACTTATGTAAATAAGGTATTTTTGTTTTTTATCAATTTGCAAAAAGATCTAGAAACCTGTTTTCGCTTTGTCATCATGGGGTATTGTGGGTATTTAGAATTAAGCTGTAATGTAACAAAATGTGGAAAAAGGAAACGTCTGAATACGAATGCACTGTATGTACAGTACCAGTCATGTTTGGACGCACCTACTCATTCAAGTTTTTCTTTATTTTTTACTAATTTATACATTGTAGAATAATAGTGAAGACATAAACTATGAAATAACACATAAGGAATCATGTAGTAACCAAAAAAGTGTTTACATTTGAGATTAGCCACCCTTTGCACCCTAGGCATTCTCTCAACCAGCTTCACCTGTAATGCTTTTCCAACAGTCTTGAAGGACTTCCCACATATGCTGAGCACTTGTTGGCTGCTTTTTCTTTACTCTGCTGTCAAACTCATCTCAAACCATCTCAATTGGGTTGTGGTCAGGTGATTGTGGAGGTCAGGTCATCTGATGCATCACTCTCCTTCTTGGTCTAATAGCCCTTACCCAACCTGGAGATGTTTTGGGTCATTGTCCTGTTGAAAAACAAATTATACTCCCACTAAGCGCAAACCATATGGGATGACGTATCGCTGCAGAATGCTGTGGTAGCCATGCTGGTTAAGTGTGCCTTGAATTCTAAATAAATCACTGACAGTGTCACCAGCAAAGCACCATCACACCTCCTCTTCCATGCTTCACGGTGGGAACCACACATGCGGAGATCATCTGGTCACCTATACTGTGTCTCACAGACTCGACGGTTGGAACCAAATCTCAAATTTGGACTCATCAGACCAAAGGACAGAATTCCACCGGTCTAATGTCCATTGCTCGTGTTTCTTGGCCCAAGCAAGTCTCCTCCTTATTGGTGTCCCTTAGTAGTTGTTTCTTTGCAGCGGTCTCTTCTGAACAGTTGATGTGGAGATGTGTCTGTCTGTTACTTGAACTCTTTGACGCATTTATTTGGGCTGCAATTTCTGAGGCTGGTAACTCTAATGAGCTTATCCTCTGCAGCAGAGGTGACTCTGGGTCTTTCTTTCCTGTGGTGGACCTCATGAGCCAGTTTCATCATCGCGCTTGATGGTTTTTGCGACTGCACTTGAAGAAACCTTCAAAGTTCTTGAACGTTTCCGCATTGACTGACCTTCATGTCTTAACGTAATGATGGACTGTCATTTCTATTTGCCTATATGACCTGTTGTTGCCATAATATGGACTTGGTATTTTACCAAATAGGGCTATCTTCTGTATACCACCTCTACCTTGTCACAACACAACTGACTGGCTCAAACACATTAAGAAGGAAATAAATTCCACAAATGAACTTTTAACAAGACACACCTGTTAATTGAATAGCATTCCAGGTGACTACCTCCATGAAGCTAGTTGAGAGAATGCCAAGTGTGTGCAAAGCTGTCATCAAGGCAAAGGGTGGCTGCTTTGAAGAATCTCAAGTATAAAATGTTTTTGTTTAACACTTTTTTTGGTTACTACATGATTCCATGTGTGTTATTTAATAGTTTTGATGTCTTATTATTCTACTATTGTACAATGTAGAAAAAATTTCTGACATAAGGCTTTGAAAAGCACCCGCGAATAGGCTACCAGTGTGCTGAAAAGCTTTGAAAATAATTAGAATTTCAGTATACATCCTGAATTGACTGGAATTTAAATGGAATTGTCCCCAACCCTATGGCTAACCTTTTAACAGCTGCTCTTAGCGATGCAATTTAGAGTTAGCCTATTAGCTAGAAAGGTATGTTAGAGTTTACTCTTCCTCTTCCAACTGTAATGTTGGGATGTCAAAATAATATCTAACAAATCTATTAATTTGTAAATGTTGCTCCTCATTCACCTGAGAAGACGAGATGTGAGATGTATTTTTTTTGCTAACGTAAGATGGTGGGTTGCCAGTTTGCCTGGGATGGGGTCCGTGGGCAAGAACAGCTTGAAGTCTATCGTATAAAGCAATAATGATGATACTATTGTTGTAGTGGAGATGGATATTGGATATTGTAATGATTACTCAGATTAATCAAGTCTCTCTCTGCTCTTTATATAAAGTATCCTTGATTTCTCCTCTCTTCAGAGTTGCGTTCGTTCCTGCAGACCCTGCTGGACTTGCTCCAGAGAGCAGAGGACTATATCAGAGACAAGGTAGACCTGACCTTCTTCACCCAGACCCTGCCTCAACTGGTGGAACACATCTACAGTACAGCCTTCACCGCCAAGGAGAGGGAGAGGAGGGAGATCCCACAGGAAACAGGTACAACACAGGCAGCCCACAGTACCCTTTCTAGCCCCCTCGTACTCTCCATTCCTCCCCGTTCTGTTAATCACCTACTATCATCTAATCCCCTACCTCCACACACCCTACTACTCCACATCACAGTACTGTAAGCCCCTGCTACCCCCACAACAACCCCATTCCTCCTCAAAGCCATGTCCAAAAACACAATCTTACCCACACTGCCTACCTTTGCTTTTTTTCTATAGGTAGTAATGCTATTTATTGATAGTATGTCTGTATTATATTATGCATCCAGAAGTGTGTGTCACATGGCCATTGTAAGTGTGTAACAGGGGTATTATTTATTAAAGAACAGGTATGGGGTGCTGTCCGGTCAGGGTCAGAGGAAACTGGTCCTGGGTTGTTCCAGAAGGTAGGCCCCCTGGTGGCTGACTGGGAGAACTACCTCAGGGTCATCGCTGTGGAGTTGGACACACAGACACACGGCTCCAAACCCCTGAGCCAAGAAGAGAGCCTTTTCCTTCAGGTAGGCCATAGTGTACTCAACTCTTCCAACACTTTGTAAAGGTCATTTTCAGTCACTTTGTTTATCTTGGGAACTGTCTTTACGACCCTCTCCCATGTTGACCACTGGCTTATATGAGACTGTGTTGTACTCTTTCTTCATATTCAGTAGCTATATCAACACTACAGTTTGCTTTACTGGTGTACTATGCTATACTGTTGCTGTACGTTAATGTTAGTCTGTGCTTTACTATACCCTTTTTTAACCCTCTTTATGATGTCATTTCCAGGCAGAGGACCCCTCTCTGCATCAGCTAGAGGGGAAGTACCAGACCATCATCTCAGCCTTACACTCCAAACTGGACTCCAGACCTGCTCCTCCGATCTTGCACCTGAATACAGACCTCCTCCAGGAAAACTCTCCCAACATTCATGCTGTTCCCACTGAAGAGTCACCCTCCTCATTCCCCCTTCAGGGGTCAGAGTCGCTCACAGCCCTCATCAGTGAAATCCGGAAATTTGGGACACAGGTTGAAATGGCGACAGAAGATGCAGAAATTAGTGTAACATCGTTTGAAGAGGACACATTTTCAGATCCAACACCAGTCAGTTCAATAGAGACTACTGATTGGCTTAACGAAGCTGTGACCGAACAGATAACCTTACAGCGCCTGTTCCCGTCTCTGTCCACCATCGGCAGCACCATGTCTCCCATAGCAACGACCTTTGACTCCAGACAGACTCTACTTCCTGGTTCTCCCTCCCTCCAGCTGTCCCTTGACCACCGGAGACGCAGGAGTCTTCGCAAGAGGCAGATCCCTGGGGTTAAAGGTAAGTGTCGCATCTAGTACTGCATGTCTGTACTGTACGTGTCTGTGATGGTAAGATGGAACAGCTCTGTAATCAACAGTGTCACGTTATTACGACCCTGATTTTGTTTTTTAATTTTTCTGACCATGTGACATGACTAGGAAACACTCTGGGCCCTAGATAGACTAAACATAAGGCTTGGAGTTTTTCCTGGTCAGGTCACGTGGTCAGGAGAAACCTCTAGCCTCACTCATAGCATGTGTATATGTTAACATTATCGGTATTGGATATTAGCAACATAACAATAGATTGTGGGTGTTTAACAGCTTGTCCAGGAGTAGCAGAGTCCACCCAGCAAGTGAGTGGTATCAGAGACACATACAAGTGGATCCTGGGCATCCCCACCAACAACCTCCACATGAACTTTCAGGAGGTGAGGTTTTCTCTGCACAGCAATATTTACAAGGTCTATTTATGCGGGATATAATTATGTAGATATTGAGATTGTGCATATTATGTCAGACAAGTCAACTCAAACCAATTAGACTTTTTCCCAACACTTTTTCTTCATTCAAGTAATTTGTTACTGTCATTATGTCCTGTGTTGTTGACCAATGTCCCTCTCTCTCGCACTCTCTTACTCCACCTCCTCCTCCTCAGTTGCTGGTGGACCTGAGCTCTAAGAACGATCGGGGTCTGTACGAGGCTCGGGTCAGGGCGGTGGTGGGGGGTCGACCTCTGACCTTCTACAGCCTGGTGGGTCTGGAGAATGAGTCCTTCTACCGTAGCATGCCGCGCATCATTGCTCTGGCTCTGGACGCTCTCAAAACGTAAACAGTATCAACTTCAACAAAACGAACACACGTCAAAGACTCAGTGGCTCAGCGAAGGTCTAGTCAGCTTGTGGTGCCAGAGACCAGAGAGGGGGAACGAACCCTGTGGGACCTAGAAACTGGCGACTACTCATTCAGATGGGAGGCGAGAGGACAGGCACTGGGCATTCTAGGAGACCTAAACATTAGGAATGTAACAATTCACCAATGCACATCAGGTCCGGTTCAAATGCTTAAGATGCTGAGTGCATCCATGTTATTGGTGGGCGAGGAGCCCTAACTGATCCAAATGACGTATGCATCGGTCAGAAAACCCATTTAAAATGTTCCAAACTGACAGTTAACTGTTTTTTACTTTATATAGTGTTATTCTGGGGGAAAAAACTGATGCTTCCTCCTTTAGTTCAGTAGCCTATCAGACTTTATCACGTAACTGTGAATGAGTGTGAGATAGCAACTGTGCGTACAGTGCTGGAGACAGCTGCTCGCACCAACGAGAGGTTGTTCTAATGGGCTATTCGTACATCTGCATTCAGATGCTTGTAATGGCTTTCACAATGTCAAATCATAGGCTTTATTAGTTGAGTGACAACAGATGTAATTTGGGTCATTTCGGGTCATTGTTACCAAATGAGCTGTAGAAAGTGGTTTTTACTCGAGTTGTGTAGCCGACCGGAATGGATACAACTCACATCCAACTGTTGATTTGGGGTTTTCAATCATTCACATTTCATTTAATTGTTCAAGTTCACTATAAGAAATAGTTTTGGTAGTTTTGCTTTAAACAGTCAGTGTATTTGGTCATTTCAACATGAACAGGGTATGATCATTAAGATCAGAAATAAGTTTTGCCAGCTGCACATGGTCGCATTCATTCATTGGTCAGAATGGAGAAGCTCTCTGTAAAACTCCAAACGGTCTAAACCATTCCTTTTTGAGACGGGGTAAAATACAAAGCTGCATTATATAAATTGGCTAAATGCCATGCTAATTTCTAAAGATAAATATTGACATGGTACTAGCTGGAAACATGATTAATCTGCAAAAATGACAAGTTAATCCGTGGGCGATGGTGATGTCAGATAAAAGTGGTGGGAGAAAAAGCATACATTTCTCCTAATCTGATAGTGGGGTGGTAGATGCTCAGTCAGCTCAGGTGCCTACCCACCATTGACACACACACACACACACACACACTGAGGGCCACTCCGCTTAGAGAAGTCATCTCAGACAGATCCAGCACAGAGAGGCCCAGCTTCTGAGCTCCCATCAGCAGCAGTTATTCATTAAAAATGGAAAATGAATGTGTTCAATGCAACAACAAAGAAGTTTCCCTAATCAAACCAAATCGCACCGACTCGGTTCAAATTCAAATGTATCGTTCCTGTATTGTACCAATGTGTCCAAATGCGTATGAAATCGCCCGCGCAAATGGACGCAAGTGCACGCGTGCACACACACACACTGCGTGACTTTGCTGGCCCACGCTGAAGAACAGACAGGAGAGTGACATTACAATATGACATGTCAACCCACCTGAGAGCCTGACCTCTATGTACACACAGCCCTGAATGTATTGGACCATCCTGCCTAGCAACCATTCATGGAGATTAGTTGTTTTTTTACATGGCTGGTGTAACGCAGTGAGACAGCCATAGAAATAGATAGAGAACTCATTTTTGTATCTGTGCCATTAAAATGGTGGAAGCCCTCATTGCCGATGGCCATGCTAAAACGGGTTATATCCATGTATCTATCTCTATGGACGCAACCCATTCTAATTTATGAGCCTGTATAAATAAGTTATTCAAAATGTCTGTTTTTCTGCAAAAGGTTGAGCCTCTTGTGAAGCAAGCAGACTGTAGGACCCTTCATACTGTACATTGGTATATTATTTTTCGTTGCTATATTTATTTGTATAGAGAACTGCTTTGTATTTTTCTAATAAAATATCAGTAAAATTGTTATTATTCTATCTGTAGTGGTTGGTTATATATTCTATGTCTGGTGAAGTACACAGAGAATCCTTGTCCTCATTTAAACTCGGATTCATTCATTTGTAAAAATATATATATATATATATTTATATATATATAACGTTAAGGTCCTATTGGTCAGATAATAGGTTGAATTATATTATGTAAAGGGAACACACTCACTTATTTTGTCCATCTACACTAAAGCAGAATAAGTAATGACCCTTGACCTCAATCTTCTCTGTTGAACTCCGACTCATTAACATTAGCTTTCCCGTCAACTCAGCAGCTGCTCTGGTCCATGGTGGGGGGGTTGGGTCTTAGGGTAACAATCAACCCCACTCCTCTTCACTCTGAGTCTCCTAATTCCTCACCTCTCTCTCTCTCACACACACACCGTTATCCCTATTCCCAGACACTGGTCATAGAACTGAGATTGTCTTTCAGGTCTGACATGAAGATTTGAGGATTCTGTATACACACTATCTACAAGCAATTGTTTATGAATGACCAGAAGACTAACGTTAACTGTTTCCAGACTAACTGTTTCCAGATTAGATGTTACCCTGATGGGAGACATTTGGGTAATGATGGTGGTTGGGGAAAGGAATGGCTCAGACTCGCTTTTGTGAGGACGTTGCCTCGAGTCAAAATGGATGTTGAGCCATTCAAGATTCAACTACTAATCTATTGTGAACACCATAACTAGTTGATGGGTTGAAACAAAAGCCTGCACAGAGGGAGAGCAAAAGAGGTTTGGGGCTCCTAAATCAAATCGGGTTTATTTGTCATATGCACAGGATACACAAGGTGTACGCAGTACAATTAAATGCTTACTTACAGGAACACCTCTCAACTATGCTACAGCTAAAACAGCTGGCCAGGCACAAAGCATAGGCCACAGCCATATCAACATACTGTAGGCCTATAGCTCTGCACCACCACATGAAGGTATTAACGCTGGTACGAATGTTAGCGTCTAATTTTCCTGTTAGCATGGCTGTTAATTGGAGGAAATTCGGTTGGTATTTGGGAGGAATGTCAAGGCGTGGATCAGTAGCCTATAGATTTTCTGAGAGTGTGGCAGACGTGTTGTGTAATAACAATGAGTTAAACGAAGCTTCAAAAATATTGCTATCAGACACGTTTTGCTCGATTCAAAGTGAATGAATAGACAAATACTTAGAATGAAAAAAGCAATGTGAGCTACAGTGTGTTGCCCTCAGGGAATCTGTATTTTGAGATGAATAATGTTTTTGTTTTTCATTGGGCAGGGGGGTGGGGGGGGGATACAGTATACATACATTTTTGTTCTGTGTATATTTCTATTCCATTGGGGAAAGTATCCAAAGTATTTTTTGCTTTCGCTGACAAATCAAAGCCAGTGTGTTTACCTATTGGAAGTGTGAAAGGTTCAATGCAGCTATTTTTATTTCAATATCAAATATCTTCTGGCTCACATTTCTGTATCTTAATGTGATTGTTTTCAATTAAAATACCATTTACCGAAGCGCCCGCTCCATCATCGCCAACTACTTCCTCTTCGACTGGCAGAACTTCACCATGTTCTTCCGGTGTGGGCATCATACACACTCCCAATCAGAAAAACATCCCCTTAGCCAAGACATACCCCCAACCTCTTCAGTGATTTGAGGCGTCGGGTTACTACCTGTAGAAGCCTCGGGGTCGATCACCACCCACTCCACAAGCTGGTTGTCCTCCTCTGAGAGAACTAGTTCGATCTCGTTAACGTTGTAGGTCTGGGAACTGAACACAGACATTCATAGACAGTCACGGTCATCCATTACTGTTTACAAGACAGCATGCTGAAAGGAGACATTAGCATGTTTGTTAGGAGTATTGTCCCTGGCCTGGCTGACAGGGAGAGATTGAAGAAGTGAATCAATCGGAATATTAAAGTACCTTCCTTTCTTAAACTGTTGTTATTTTCTGGGACTGTTTAAAAAAAAATAGGATCAGGTGGACGAATGCAAAAACACAGACCTTTACATATCAGTAAGCTGTCTATCATGTTGACCAACTTGGTCTTCCTCATATTTGTTGTTTAAATTACTGTGTATATATCCTCTATATATTCCCTGAAAAAACAAATACAAAGTTCTCTCAACATCCATCGCTCTCTCGTTCTCTCTCGTTCTCTCTCTTTTTCTAGCCAGAATTGTTCTAAGCAGCACATCTGGAAGTCATGACACTATTCATATGAACTCTAGCTCTCTACTGTTGCCAGAGAATGGGGAGTGGATCATCAAGCACAGGCCTGCTAAGAAGCTGATTAACCAGCTCTACACTAAAGATACGTTAGAGTACCAGGAAGGGGTGTTCTTCCTGATCATCCATCAACTTGACTGACTCTCTCTGTGGTTGTGGGGTTCCAGAAGTGCACCGTGTCCATCATGATCCTCCTGGCCCAGGCTGTCTTTCTCATCCTCATAGCCAAGAAGGTTCTAGAAACCTCCCAGGCTCTTATAGGAAAGTAAGGCCAATTTAACCACAGAGATCCTATTCAATTAGTTATTATGGGAAGTATTATTGACATTGTGAACCTGTATTGTCTCAATGGCTTCTGATAATATAAAGGTGAATATGTCTTTGCAGGTACAGTGCCTTGCGAAAGTATTCGGCCCCCTTGAACTTTGCGACCTTTTGCCACATTTCAGGCTTCAAACATAAAGATATAAAACTGTATTTTTTTTGTGAAGAATCAACAACAAGTGGGACACAATCATGAAGTGGAACGACATTTATTGGATATTTCAAACTTTTTTAACAAATCAAAAACTGAAAAATTGGGCGTGCAAAATTATTCAGCCCCCTTAAGTTAATACTTTGTAGAGCCACCTTTTGCTGCGATTACAGCTGTAAGTCGCTTGGGGTATGTCTCTATCAGTTTTGCACATCGAGAGACTGAATTTTTTTCCTATTCCTCCTTGCAAAACAGCTCGAGCTCAGTGAGGTTGGATGGAGAGCATTTGTGTACAGCAGTTTTCAGTTCTTTCCACAGATTCTCGATTGGATTCAGGTCTGGACTTTGACTTGGCCATTCTAACACCTGGATATGTTTATTTTTGAACCATTCCATTGTAGATTTTGCTTTATGTTTTGGATCATTGTCTTGTTGGAAGACAAATCTCTGTCCCAGTCTCAGGTCTTTTGCAGACTCCATCAGGTTTTCTTCCAGAATGGTCCTGTATTTGGCTCCATCCATCTTCCCATCAATTTGAACCATCTTCCCTGTCTCTGCTGAAGAAAAGCAGGCCCAAACCATGATGCTGTCACCACCATGTTTGACAGTGGGGATGGTGTGTCTGATGGTCTGATACTCCTTCGCAAGGCGGAGGAATACACCATGAATACAGCCCGGTTGGAACTCATCCGCAAGGCGGAGGAATACACCATGAATACAGCCCGGTTGGAACTCATCCCCAAGGCGGAGGAATACACCATGAATACAGCCCGGTTGGAACTCATACCCAAGGCGGAGGAATACACCATGAATACAGCCCGGTTGGAACTCATACCCAAGGCGGAGGAATACAACCATAATTACAGCCCGGTTGGAACTCATCCCCAAGGCGGAGGAATACACCATGAATACAGCCCGGTTGGAACTCATCCGCAAGGCGGAGGAATACACCATGAATACAGCCCGGTTGGAACTCATCCCCGAGGCGGAGGAATAGACCATGAATACAGCCCGGTTGGAACTCATCCGCAAGGCGGAGGAATACACCATGAATACAGCCCGGTTGGAACTCATACCCAAGGCGGAGGAATACACCATGAATACAGCCCGGTTGGAACTCATCCCCAAGGCGGAGGAATACACCATGAATACAGCCCGGTTGGAACTCATCCGCAAGGCGGAGGAATACACCATGAATACAGCCCGGTTGGAACTCATACCAAAGGCGGAGGAATACACCATGAATACAGCCCGGTTGGAACTCATCCCCGAGGCGGAGGAATACACCATGAATACAGCCCGGTTGGAACTCATCCCCAAGGCGGAGGAATACACCATGAATACAGCCCGGTTGGAACTCATCCGCAAGGCGGAGGAATACACCATGAATACAGCCCGGTTGGAACTCATACCCAAGGCGGAGGAATACACCATGAATACAGCCCGGTTGGAACTCATCCCCAAGGCGGAGGAATACACCATGAATACAGCCCGGTTGGAACTCATCCGCAAGGCGGAGGAATACACCATGAATACAGCCCGGTTGGAACTCATACCAAAGGCGGAGGAATACACCATGAATACAGCCCGGTTGGAACTCATCCCCGAGGCGGAGGAATACACCATGAATACAGCCCGGTTGGAACTCATCCCCGAGGCGGAGGAATAGACCATGAATACAGCCCGGTTGGAACTCATCCGCAAGGCGGAGGAATACACCATGAATACAGCCCGTTTGGAACTCATACCCAAGGCGGAGGAATACACCATGAATACAGCCCGGTTGGAACTCATCCCCAAGGCGGAGGAATACACCATGAATACAGCCCGGTTGGAACTCATCCCCGAGGCGGAGGAATACACCATGAATACAGCCCGGTTGGAACTCATCCCCAAGGCGGAGGAATACACCATGAATACAGCCCGGTTGGAACTCATACCAAAGGCGGAGGAATACACCATGAATACAGCCCGGTTGGAACTCATCCCCAAGGCGGAGGAATACACCATGAATACAGCCCGGTTGGAACTCATCCGCAAGGCGGAGGAATACACCATGAATACAGCCCGGTTGGAACTCATCCCCAAGGCGGAGGAATACACCATGAATACAGCCCGGTTGGAACTCATCCCCGAGGCGGAGGAATAGACCATGAATACAGCCCGGTTGGAACTCATCCGCAAGGCGGAGGAATACACCATGAATACAGCCCGGTTGGAACTCATACCAAAGGCGGAGGAATACACCATGAATACAGCCCGGTTGGAACTCATCCCCGAGGCGGAGGAATACACCATGAATACAGCCCGGTTGGAACTCATCCCCAAGGCGGAGCAATACACCATGAATACAGCCCGGTTGGAACTCATCCCCAAGGCGGAGGAATACACCATGAATACAGCCCGGTTGGAACTCATCCGCAAGGCGGAGGAATACACCATGAATACAGCCCGGTTGGAACTCATACCCAAGGCGGAGGAATACACCATGAATACAGCCCGGTTGGAACTCATCCCCAAGGCGGAGGAATACACCATGAATACAGCCCGGTTGGAACTCATCCGCAAGGCGGAGGAATACACCATGACTACAGCCCGGTTGGAACTCATCCCCAAGGCGGAGGAATACACCATGAATACAGCCCGGTTGGAACTCATCCGCAAGGCGGAGGAATACACCATGAATACAGCCCGGTTGGAACTCATCCCCAAGGCGGAGCAATACACCATGAATACAGCCCGGTTGGAACTCATCCCCGAGGCGGAGGAATACACCATGAATACAGCCCGGTTGGAACTCATCCCCAAGGCGGAGGAATACACCATGAATACAGCCCGGTTGGAACTCATCCGCAAGGCGGAGGAATACACCATGAATACAGCCCGGTTGGAACTCATCCCCAAGGCGGAGGAATACACCATGAATACAGCCCGGTTGGAACTCATACCCAAGGCGGAGGAATACACCATGAATACAGCCCGGTTGGAACTCATCCCCAAGGCGGAGGAATACACCATGAATACAGCCCGGTTGGAACTCATCCGCAAGGCGGAGGAATACACCATGAATACAGCCCGGTTGGAACTCATCCCCAAGGCGGAGGAATACACCATGAATACAGCCCGGTTGGAACTCATCCCCGAGGCGGAGGAATAGACCATGAATACAGCCCGGTTGGAACTCATCCGCAAGGCGGAGGAATACACCATGAATACAGCCCGGTTGGAACTCATACCAAAGGCGGAGGAATACACCATGAATACAGCCCGGTTGGAACTCATCCCCGAGGCGGAGGAATACACCATGAATACAGCCCGGTTGGAACTCATCCGCAAGGCGGAGGAATACACCATGAATACAGCCCGGTTGGAACTCATACCTAAGGCGGAGGAATACACCATAAATACAGCCCGGTTGGAACTCATCCCCAAGGCGGAGGAATACACCATGAATACAGCCCGGTTGGAACTCATCCCCAAGGCGGAGCAATACACCATGAATACAGCCCGGTTGGAACTCATCCCCAAGGCGGAGGAATACACCATGAATACAGCCCGGTTGGAACTCATCCGCAAGGCGGAGGAATACACCATGAATACAGCCCGGTTGGAACTCATACCCAAGGCGGAGGAATACACCATGAATACAGCCCGGTTGGAACTCATCCCCAAGGCGGAGGAATACACCATGAATACAGCCCGGTTGGAACTCATCCGCAAGGCGGAGGAATACACCATGACTACAGCCCGGTTGGAACTCATCCCAAAGGCGGAGGAATACACCATGAATACAGCCCGGTTGGAACTCATCCCCGAGGCGGAGGAATACACCATGAATACAGCCCGGTTGGAACTCATCCCCAAGGCGGAGGAATACACCATGAATACAGCCCGGTTGGAACTCATCCGCAAGGCGGAGGAATACACCATGAATACAGCCCGGTTGGAACTCATACCCAAGGCGGAGGAATACACCATGAATACAGCCCGGTTGGAACTCATCCCCAAGGCGGAGGAATACACCATGAATACAGCCCGGTTGGAACTCATCCGCAAGGCGGAGGAATACACCATGAATACAGCCCGGTTGGAACTCATACCAAAGGCGGAGGAATACACCATGAATACAGCCCGGTTGGAACTCATCCCCGAGGCGGAGGAATACACCATGAATACAGCCCGGTTGGAACTCATCCCCGAGGCGGAGGAATAGACCATGAATACAGCCCGGTTGGAACTCATCCGCAAGGCGGAGGAATACACCATGAATACAGCCCGTTTGGAACTCATACCCAAGGCGGAGGAATACACCATGAATACAGCCCGGTTGGAACTCATCCCCAAGGCGGAGGAATACACCATGAATACAGCCCGGTTGGAACTCATCCCCGAGGCGGAGGAATACACCATGAATACAGCCCGGTTGGAACTCATCCCCAAGGCGGAGGAATACACCATGAATACAGCCCGGTTGGAACTCATACCCAAGGCGGAGGAATACACCATGAATACAGCCCGGTTGGAACTCATCCCCAAGGCGGAGGAATACACCATGAATACAGCCCGGTTGGAACTCATCCGCAAGGCGGAGGAATACACCATGAATACAGCCCGGTTGGAACTCATCCCCAAGGCGGAGGAATACACCATGAATACAGCCCGGTTGGAACTCATCCCCGAGGCGGAGGAATAGACCATGAATACAGCCCGGTTGGAACTCATCCGCAAGGCGGAGGAATACACCATGAATACAGCCCGGTTGGAACTCATACCAAAGGCGGAGGAATACACCATGAATACAGCCCGGTTGGAACTCATCCCCGAGGCGGAGGAATACACCATGAATACAGCCCGGTTGGAACTCATCCCCAAGGCGGAGCAATACACCATGAATACAGCCCGGTTGGAACTCATCCCCAAGGCGGAGGAATACACCATGAATACAGCCCGGTTGGAACTCATCCGCAAGGCGGAGGAATACACCATGAATACAGCCCGGTTGGAACTCATACCCAAGGCGGAGGAATACACCATGAATACAGCCCGGTTGGAACTCATCCCCAAGGCGGAGGAATACACCATGAATACAGCCCGGTTGGAACTCATCCGCAAGGCGGAGGAATACACCATGACTACAGCCCGGTTGGAACTCATCCCCAAGGCGGAGGAATACACCATGAATACAGCCCGGTTGGAACTCATCCGCAAGGCGGAGGAATACACCATGAATACAGCCCGGTTGGAACTCATCCCCAAGGCGGAGCAATACACCATGAATACAGCCCGGTTGGAACTCATCCCCGAGGCGGAGGAATACACCATGAATACAGCCCGGTTGGAACTCATCCCCAAGGCGGAGGAATACACCATGAATACAGCCCGGTTGGAACTCATCCGCAAGGCGGAGGAATACACCATGAATACAGCCCGGTTGGAACTCATCCCCAAGGCGGAGGAATACACCATGAATACAGCCCGGTTGGAACTCATACCCAAGGCGGAGGAATACACCATGAATACAGCCCGGTTGGAACTCATCCCCAAGGCGGAGGAATACACCATGAATACAGCCCGGTTGGAACTCATCCGCAAGGCGGAGGAATACACCATGAATACAGCCCGGTTGGAACTCATCCCCAAGGCGGAGGAATACACCATGAATACAGCCCGGTTGGAACTCATCCCCGAGGCGGAGGAATAGACCATGAATACAGCCCGGTTGGAACTCATCCGCAAGGCGGAGGAATACACCATGAATACAGCCCGGTTGGAACTCATACCAAAGGCGGAGGAATACACCATGAATACAGCCCGGTTGGAACTCATCCCCGAGGCGGAGGAATACACCATGAATACAGCCCGGTTGGAACTCATCCGCAAGGCGGAGGAATACACCATGAATACAGCCCGGTTGGAACTCATACCTAAGGCGGAGGAATACACCATAAATACAGCCCGGTTGGAACTCATCCCCAAGGCGGAGGAATACACCATGAATACAGCCCGGTTGGAACTCATCCCCAAGGCGGAGCAATACACCATGAATACAGCCCGGTTGGAACTCATCCCCAAGGCGGAGGAATACACCATGAATACAGCCCGGTTGGAACTCATACCCAAGGCGTAGGAATACACCATGAATACAGCCCGGTTGGAACTCATCCCCAAGGCGGAGGAATACACCATGAATACAGCCCGGTTGGAACTCATCCGCAAGGCGGAGGAATACACCATGAATACAGCCCGGTTGGAACTCATCCCCAAGGCGGAGGAATACACCATGAATACAGCCCGGTTGGAACTCATCCGCAAGGCGGAGGAATACACCATGAATACAGCCCGGTTGGAACTCATACCCAAGGCGGAGGAATACACCATGAATACAGCCCGGTTGGAACTCATCCCCAAGGCGGAGGAATACACCATGAATACAGCCCGGTTGGAACTCATCCGCAAGGCGGAGGAATACACCATGAATACAGCCCGGTTGGAACTCATACCAAAGGCGGAGGAATACACCATGAATACAGCCCGGTTGGAACTCATCCCCGAGGCGGAGGAATACACCATGAATACAGCCCGGTTGGAACTCATCCCCGAAGCGGAGGAATACACCATGAATACAGCCCGGTTGGAACTTATCCCCAAGGCGGAGCAATACACCATGAATACAGCCCGGTTGGAACTCATCCGCAAGGCGGAGGAATACACCATGAATACAGCCCGGTTGGAACTCATACCCAAGGCGGAGGAATACACCATGAATACAGCCCGGTTGGAACTCATCCCCAAGGCGGAGGAATACACCATGAATACAGCCCGGTTGGAACTCATCCGCAAGGCGGAGGAATACACCATGAATACAGCCCGGTTGGAACTCATCCCCAAGGCGGAGGAATACACCATGAATACAACCCGGTTGGAACTCATACCAAAGGCGGAGGAATACACCATGAATACAGCCCGGTTGGAACTCATCCCCAAGGCGGAGGAATACACCATGAATACAGCCCGGTTGGAACTCATCCGCAAGGCGGAGGAATACACCATGAATACAGCCCGGTTGGAACTCATCCCCAAGGCGGAGGAATACACCATGAATACAGCCCGGTTGGAACTCATCCGCAAGGCGGAGGAATACACCATGAATACAGCCCGGTTGGAACTCATACCCAAGGCGGAGGAATACACCATGAATACAGCCCGGTTGGAACTCATCCCCAAGGCGGAGGAATACACCATGAATACAGCCCGGTTGGAACTCATCCGCAAGGCGGAGGAATACACCATGAATACAGCCCGGTTGGAACTCATACCAAAGGCGGAGGAATACACCATGAATACAGCCCGGTTGGAACTCATCCCCGAGGCGGAGGAATACACCATGAATACAGCCCGGTTGGAACTCATCCCCGAGGCGGAGGAATACACCATGAATACAGCCCGGTTGGAACTCATCCCCAAGGCGGAGCAATACACCATGAATACAGCCCGATTGGAACTCATCCCCGAGGCGGAGGAATACACCATGAATACAGCCCGGTTGGAACTCATCCCCAAGGCGGAGGAATACACCATGAATACAGCCCGGTTGGAACTCATCCGCAAGGCGGAGGAATACACCATGAATACAGCCCGGTTGGAACTCATCCCCAAGGCGGAGGAATACACCATGAATACAGCCCGGTTGGAACTCATACCCAAGGCGGAGGAATACACCATGAATACAGCCCGGTTGGAACTCATCCCCAAGGCGGAGGAATACACCATGAATACAGCCCGGTTGGAACTCATCCGCAAGGCGGAGGAATACACCATGAATACAGCCCGGTTGGAACTCATCCCCAAGGCGGAGGAATACACCATGAATACAGCCCGGTTGGAACTCATCCGCAAGGCGGAGGAATACACCATGAATACAGCCCGGTTGGAACTCATACCCAAGGCGGAGGAATACACCATGAATACAGCCCGGTTGGAACTCATCCCCAAGGCGGAGGAATACACCATGAATACAGCCCGGTTGGAACTCATCCGCAAGGCGGAGGAATACACCATGAATATAGCCCGGTTGGAACTCATACCAAAGGCGGAGGAATACACCATGAATACAGCCCGGTTGGAACTCATCCCCGAGGCGGAGGAATACACCATGAATACAGCCCGGTTGGAACTCATCCCCGAGGCGGAGGAATAGACCATGAATACAGCCCGGTTGGAACTCATCCGCAAGGCGGAGGAATACACCATGAATACAGCCCGGTTGGAACTCATACCCAAGGCGGAGGAATACACCATAAATACAGCCCGGTTGGAACTCATCCCCAAGGCGGAGGAATACACCATGAATACAGCCCGGTTGGAACTCATCCCCGAGGCGGAGGAATACACCATGAATACAGCCCGGTTGGAACTCATCCCCAAGGCGGAGCAATACACCATGAATACAGCCCGGTTGGAACTCATACCCAAGGCGGAGGAATACACCATGAATACAGCCCGGTTGGAACTCATCCCCAAGGCGGAGGAATACACCATGAATACAGCCCGGTTGGAACTCATCCGCAAGGCGGAGGAATACACCATGAATACAGCCCGGTTGGAACTCATACCAAAGGCGGAGGAATACACCATGAATACAGCCCGGTTGGAACTCATCCCCGAGGCGGAGGAATACACCATGAATACAGCCCGGTTGGAACTCATCCCGAGGCGGAGGAATACACCATGAATACAGCCCGGTTGGAACTCATCCCCAAGGCGGAGCAATACACCATGAATACAGCCCGATTGGAACTCATCCCCGA
Organism: Oncorhynchus mykiss; assembly: GCF_057628025.1. Classification (NCBI taxonomy): domain Eukaryota; kingdom Metazoa; phylum Chordata; class Actinopteri; order Salmoniformes; family Salmonidae; genus Oncorhynchus; species Oncorhynchus mykiss. The sequence goes on from NC_143049.1 coordinate 4,287,498, forward strand.
GGCGGAGGAATACACCATGAATACAGCCCGGTTGGAACTCATCCCCAAGGCGGAGGAATACACCATGAATACAGCCCGGTTGGAACTCATCCGCAAGGCGGAGGAATACACCATGAATACAGCCCGGTTGGAACTCATCCCCAAGGCGGAGGAATACACCATGAATACAGCCCGGTTGGAACTCATACCCAAGGCGGAGGAATACACCATGAATACAGCCCGGTTGGAACTCATCCCCAAGGCGGAGGAATACACCATGAATACAGCCCGGTTGGAACTCATCCGCAAGGCGGAGGAATACACCATGAATACAGCCCGGTTGGAACTCATCCCCAAGGCGGAGGAATACACCATGAATACAGCCCGGTTGGAACTCATCCGCAAGGCGGAGGAATACACCATGAATACAGCCCGGTTGGAACTCATACCCAAGGCGGAGGAATACACCATGAATACAGCCCGGTTGGAACTCATCCCCAAGGCGGAGGAATACACCATGAATACAGCCCGGTTGGAACTCATCCGCAAGGCGGAGGAATACACCATGAATATAGCCCGGTTGGAACTCATACCAAAGGCGGAGGAATACACCATGAATACAGCCCGGTTGGAACTCATCCCCGAGGCGGAGGAATACACCATGAATACAGCCCGGTTGGAACTCATCCCCGAGGCGGAGGAATAGACCATGAATACAGCCCGGTTGGAACTCATCCGCAAGGCGGAGGAATACACCATGAATACAGCCCGGTTGGAACTCATACCCAAGGCGGAGGAATACACCATAAATACAGCCCGGTTGGAACTCATCCCCAAGGCGGAGGAATACACCATGAATACAGCCCGGTTGGAACTCATCCCCGAGGCGGAGGAATACACCATGAATACAGCCCGGTTGGAACTCATCCCCAAGGCGGAGCAATACACCATGAATACAGCCCGGTTGGAACTCATCCCCAAGGCGGAGGAATACACCATGAATACAGCCCGGTTGGAACTCATCCGCAAGGCGGAGGAATACACCATGAATACAGCCCGGTTGGAACTCATACCCAAGGCGTAGGAATACACCATGAATACAGCCCGGTTGGAACTCATCCCCAAGGCGGAGGAATACACCATGAATACAGCCCGGTTGGAACTCATCCGCAAGGCGGAGGAATACACCATGAATACAGCCCGGTTGGAACTCATCCCCAAGGCGGAGGAATACACCATGAATACAGCCCGGTTGGAACTCATACCCAAGGCGGAGGAATACACCATGAATACAGCCCGGTTGGAACTCATCCCCAAGGCGGAGGAATACACCATGAATACAGCCCGGTTGGAACTCATCCGCAAGGCGGAGGAATACACCATGAATACAGCCCGGTTGGAACTCATCCCCAAGGCGGAGGAATACACCATGAATACAGCCCGGTTGGAACTCATCCGCAAGGCGGAGGAATACACCATGAATACAGCCCGGTTGGAACTCATACCCAAGGCGGAGGAATACACCATGAATACAGCCCGGTTGGAACTCATCCCCAAGGCGGAGGAATACACCATGAATACAGCCCGGTTGGAACTCATCCGCAAGGCGGAGGAATACACCATGAATACAGCCCGGTTGGAACTCATACCAAAGGCGGAGGAATACACCATGAATACAGCCCGGTTGGAACTCATCCCCGAGGCGGAGGAATACACCATGAATACAGCCCGGTTGGAACTCATCCCGAGGCGGAGGAATACACCATGAATACAGCCCGGTTGGAACTCATCCCCAAGGCGGAGCAATACACCATGAATACAGCCCGATTGGAACTCATCCCCGAGGCGGAGGAATACACCATGAATACAGCCCGGTTGGAACTCATCCCCAAGGCGGAGGAATACACCATGAATACAGCCCGGTTGGAACTCATCCGCAAGGCGGAGGAATACACCATGAATACAGCCCGGTTGGAACTCATCCCCAAGGCGGAGGAATACACCATGAATACAGCCCGGTTGGAACTCATACCCAAGGCGGAGGAATACACCATGAATACAGCCCGGTTGGAACTCATCCCCAAGGCGGAGGAATACACCATGAATACAGCCCGGTTGGAACTCATCCGCAAGGCGGAGGAATACACCATGAATACAGCCCGGTTGGAACTCATCCCCAAGGCGGAGGAATACACCATGAATACAGCCCGGTTGGAACTCATCCGCAAGGCGGAGGAATACACCATGAATACAGCCCGGTTGGAACTCATACCCAAGGCGGAGGAATACACCATGAATACAGCCCGGTTGGAACTCATCCCCAAGGCGGAGGAATACACCATGAATACAGCCCGGTTGGAACTCATCCGCAAGGCGGAGGAATACACCATGAATATAGCCCGGTTGGAACTCATACCAAAGGCGGAGGAATACACCATGAATACAGCCCGGTTGGAACTCATCCCCGAGGCGGAGGAATACACCATGAATACAGCCCGGTTGGAACTCATCCCCGAGGCGGAGG